>NW_027128407.1:0-27500 GCF_037325665.1 Littorina saxatilis
GTCAACTACATGCAACACACAAAACTGAACCAAAGCTCAGCAACGGTAGCGTTTCCTAACACACACACACACACACACACACACACACACACACACACACACACACCTAGGGATACAAGCCTCATCCTCCGACCTCGTGAAAAAATTCAGTCAATACTTGACTTCAGGAATGAAAAAAATACTTGAACAGAAGTTGCACATTGAAGACCTCTGGTATATAATTCCATCAGGTCCAGCAGCTATTTTTGCGTTAACATGTTCAACGGCTTGCTTTACATCTTATTGCCAACTTCTTTGCTAACGCCGCACGTTCTGAACAAGTCAGACTACTGGGTTTTCCCCGCATAGAAATCGACTTTTGTTTCGCAGGAAACTGATTCTTGGGCGGGTATTGACGTGTGTACACGGATACTGGTGCTCACTACCATATAATTACATTTCTGAGAAAAAAGTTATATCTTTGAGTTCTGCAACAACTTGTGTACATCCTGTTTATCGACCGCTCTGTTGAAGCATTCTGAGAAAGTGTTCCGCCGTTCACCTAGTTTTGCAAAACTTGGTCAGTGTAGTCAACAAGATCTGCTCGGTCGCAGCACTTAGCTGTACACTCAGAATAGACTGAGGCTTTTCTCTGTTATCGCAAAATGCACAACGAAAAGTCATACAACACTTAAAAGAAAAGGAATATGCCAGAAACTTACGGAACTCGCATCTATAATGGTAGCTCTGTACATTTTTAACTGGAAGAAAAGCAACGAAGAAGTTATGTTTTTGACGTCACAGAGAAGTTTGTTGTGTGTGTGTGTGTGTGTGCGTGCGTGCGTGCGCGCGCGCGCGCGTGTGTGTGTGTGTGTGTGTGCGTGCGTCTCATCTTATTCTTGTTGGTGTGCTTCTCGGTCCATCCGCCCAACATTCATATCAAACACAAACTCTTATGGACGCAACATGTTTAAATGGCAAACAAACAAATTAAATCACACAGAAAACATCCAACAATAACGCAAAATAAAAAAATAATTCAAAGATTGAAACATGCATAATTTACAGCACTTCCAAGCCTCGGAATGGACAGGCAACTGTTAAACGCTGCCACGTGGTATGATAAAAGTCGTTGGAGGATATCATTATAGCCCAGCAGTCATGGTTTGTGCAAAGTAAAGGTAGACAAGACTCAGCCTGATCCTCTTAGTATATAATTGTATTGCTATGACGACAAAGCTAGATCTATTGCTTTTCGCACTTGCCATTATCACAGACCTGCCCATGAAATCATGCAAAGGTGATATTATCGCTGTAACTTTCTTTGCAATCAATCTAAAAAAAAGAAAACACAGATTACAAATCAATCAAACAAAAACAACATCAACAACAGCAGCAACAACAACAGCAGCAACAACAACAACCAAACAAACAAACACACAACAAACAAATTAAAAAGTAATCAAGTTGAATTGAAAGCACTGTTCAGAACATGGATAATAATAATAATAATAATAATAATAATGGACATTTATTAATCGCCCCTTCTCACAAGAGCTCACGGCGATTTACATATTAATTTTTGCCGTGTGAGATGGAATTTTTTTACACAATACATCACGCATTCACATCGGCCAGTAAATCTCAAGCCATTACGGCGAATATTTACTTTTTACGGCCTGTTATTCCAAGTCACACGGGTATTTGGTGGACAATTTTTATCTATGTACACATGTTCTTACAACCATAATAAAGCCATATGATGGGCAGTTTTCGTTGGTTGTTGTCGCGATAAGCCAACAGTCGTTTTTATGTGTGCAGAGCTAACGATGTAAAAAACCAAAAAAACAATCCTCACTGTTTATCATCTTATCGCTCTGGTGACAAAAACTAATATGTTCGGTTTTCCCACTCGAAATTATGAGAGAGAAGCTCAAGATTATTGAACACATGCAAATAAAGTCTCGATTCCAAGTCTATCTGAAAACATTTTGTCAAAACCTGACTAAATGTAAAAAAACACCAAAATCAAACGTACACGCTATATTTACAAAAAGAAATGCTATAATTGAAAGCGCTCTTGATAAAAAAAAAACATGCACTTACTTGACAGTGGTATTTCGTGCAGAATCGTTTTCAACAAAACAATGTACCATCTACAACCTCTTAGTCTGTTATCTTATCCCAGTCATTGCAAAACAACTATCACTGTCACTTTTCCCTACGTAAATGGTGACAGGTTTATCCACGATTCTCGTAAACATTCAAACATTTTACAAACTCTTCAGTCACAGTAAAACTCTTCATAAATATAAACACTGGGAAAGACAAGATTATGAGGATGAGCTTGATAAAAAATAACACAGAAACTATGACAAAAATTCAGGCAAAATCAACCAGAGTCATGTTTATTTCATGCAGTATAATGTCAGTTTGTCTTTGCTTTTTGTTGCAAATGCTTGTAAACAAGTTTGGAATAACTATGTGGAAACAATCTAGGGTAGTGTAAAAATGTCATGGTTATCGACACAATCAAAGCCTGACAACAATTTCCGATTCGATCAAGTGAGACAGATTGTGATTGGCTGGCTGTGAAGCCACGTGACCGTCGTTGTAAGACAGGTCGTGGTTGGCTGGCTGTGAGACCACATGACCGTAGCAGTTAGACAGGTCGTGGTTTGCTGACTGTGAGACCACATGACCGTTGCTGTGAGGAAGATCTTGGATTCCTTGTGTTTCCTCATTGGATGTGATGCTCTTGAGCGTCGACAATCCTGTCTCACTTCCTGCCTTTGCCTGGAAAAAATCATATGTTTGTTGCTTAGTTACCAAGCCACTCATTCTTATATTTCCAAACACACAATCTACGTAGCTATCTCTCTCTCTTCTTTTTCACCTTCTCTCTCTCAAACACACACACACACACACACACACACACACACGCACACACACACACCCACACACAAACACACTATCTCTCTTTATCTCTCTTTATCTCTCTCTCTCTCTCTCTCTCTCTCTCTCTCTCTCTCTCTCTCTCTCTCTCTCTCTCTCTCTCTCTCTCTCTTTGACACACGTGCACAGACTCGCATGATTATCGGTCCAATTGCACGAGAGACAAAGTCAAGTTTTCTGAGTATATAAACCAGCTTTATTTCAAGAGTAATCCAGGCAGCTATGTGTGTTCTGTCCTATCTTCGATATGCCATCTCAGCCAATCTTTTGCCTTCGTCTGATCCAACATCATCAAAGGCGAAAACGGTATCTTCATGGGTAAACACTGAAACATATAAACACAAGTGCTGACTTGTTTTTGGCTACGATAGTTATGCGCTCCCTATCAAACCACACAATAAACTTCAACTCAAACGGCCCATAAACACGAGAGATTTGAGTGCGGACAGAAGGAAAGAAATAAAGACAGACCGGAAAACAAACGGAGTGAAAGTTGTACACGCCACTATGGTTGTGTGAGTATGTATGCGTGTGTGTGTGTGTGTGTGTGTGTGTGTGTGTGTGTGTGTGTGTGTGTGTGTGTGTGTGTGTGGGGTGTGTGTGTGTGTGTGTGTGTGTGTGGTTAGACATCAGAACTGACACACACAAAAAACAAGCACTCATTCACCATTGCATTAATCACTGTGGATATTCACTACGAACACAATGCTTAATGTAATGAAACACATTCAACTCCGCTCGACTCTTTTACTTTTCTCCTGCACTTTTTAACCACCATCCAATTCATTGCTTGCGGAAAAAAACAACCCACAAAACACCCGAATAAGCTGTATTGAGCACTAAGCCAACTACCATCATTCTACACTTCTGATTACAAATCCCACTCACACGAATATGACCAGGTGAAAACTGGTTGTGTCTTCACATCGAACCAAATAGACGGTTACAATTGCAAGCACTACCCAGCCTTTCAACGGACTCCTATACCGGCACGGTTGGCCTAGTGGTAAGGCGTCCGCCCCGTGATCGGGAGGTCGTGGGTTCGAACCCCGGCAGGGTCATACCCAAGACTTTAAAATTGGCAATCTAGTGGCTGCTCCGCCTGGCGTCTGGCATTATGGGGTTAGTGCTAGGACTGGTTGGTCCGGTGTCAGAATAATGTGACTGGGTGAGACATGAAGCCTGTGCTGCGACTTCTGTCTTGTGTGTGGCGCACGTTATATGTCAAAGCAGCACCGCCCTGATATGGCCCTTCGTGGTCGGCTGGGCGTTAAGCAAACAAACAAACGGACTCCTCCTATTCTGTTTGTGCCTCTCAGTATAAAAAGACACTCGCGACCAACCGCATCTAATAACTAAACCTCACAAACATCCTCACATGATGAACCATGATGGGCATACATGTACATTTCCACCGCTTCGCCTTTTCCTCGGCCCAGAGACAACCACTTATTCAGAATCATCGTCATGATCAGACACAGAGGAAACATAAATAAACGTTTGCACAAATATGTGACGCAATTTCACCTGATTTTTTTTATCATTTAATTGTGACCACATCATGTTCAAGTGAGCGGGTGAGCATGGGAGAATGAGTGGGGCTTGACCAGAGTCATTGTAATGACTTCAGATTACTCCGGACCTCAGATTTCTCATTCGGCCTTGTTGATCCTGTATAAACTCCACACTGAAAAGCCCCCTCTCCCGCCCATAGTACTGATGATCGATAATTATCAGACACTTTACCTTCATGGGGTCAAACTCGTTTAACCTATTTGTTTTCATTTAAACTTGGAAATTTGCTTCATCCTAAAATCCTTTCCTACTCATTCTAGGGACGTAACCACTCGGTGCACGGTTTCGAAGAAATCCTAACTGTTTGACGTTGGTACAAGAAAAGGGGAAACAATAGATACACATACGCGTGTGTAGCACTGATCACTGTATGCGAATGATTGTGAGAACATTACAACTGCTTAATATTCAAAGCGTGAGGTGAGTGATTGGGTGTAGCTAGGTCACGACAGTCCCTTGACTGGCAGACATAAACAGATGAAAGGGGTCCATGGTGCGTGTATGCCGTGTGAGGAAACTTCACTGCTTAATATTCATAATGTGAGGATGGTGATTGGCTGCACCAAAGCAACAGAAACCCTTGATTGACAGACAAAAACAGATGAGAGGGGTTTATTCAAACGGGCTACTCGCCCATGACTACCAAAACAAACCATTGAAAATGAAAATGAAATGGGGAAAACACTTGAATTTCCTCACGTTTACTGATTTCCTCCATAACGGTTCCAGATACTCGACCTCGTGCCGCTGATTTCTGAAAATGCATACATTTTTCCCATTACCGCATATACATTAAACAGCAAATTCAAAATGTTGAACGACAATGATTCCGTGTGTCCCTTCTGTTATTTTTTATGTTAACATCTAGATTTATAAATGTTAAGCTAATGTATACCATTCGAGCATAAAACAAACAAAAAAATAGCAAAAAATCAAAAAGTATGTATAACAAAAAAAACCCACTTAAAAACTAAATAAACAACACTTCGTTAGGAAATCAGTGGCACTTTGTGATTTGGTTTTAGGTGTTTACTTTAGATTGAAACGTTTTTATTTTAAGACAGGTTCTTGTATTCAGCCTAGCGTTTCATGTAACACACAAAACAGAGCATATTTTGCTTAAAAATATATTTACAAATGGAATTGCTTATAACTAATACTAATTACGTTAAAAAATTAAAGTGAAAACTGCTACAGAAAGAACTGTAACTAGAACTGCGTGGAGGATAAAGAAATGAAGAGCAAAGAACAGAAATAAAGTGCATATTAAATGAAGGTGTTCAATTTGATGTTTTTGCCGTTCACATTAATTTGATATATACAAAAAAGTAAAGATACAAAACCTGTCACTATGTTTCATATGGAATACAAGATAATTATACAACAAAAAACATGAATTAAATAAAAAGTTCGCACAGCTGTAGGCTACATAGTAAAAGCATATGACGTAATAAGGAAAGGCAAAAAAAAGATAAGGCAAAAATGCAAGAGGGGAAACAACTAAGAAAAAGATAAACCCAAATTCAACCGCAAAACAAGCAGACAATAAATCCCACACCATTAAAGTTGAGATTTTTGTTTTACAAAAAGCAGAATCAGCACAAAAAATCCTTCTAATAAAAGCACCTAAGCCTTTGACTAGCTTGAATACTATTTTTGTTATACCTTTCCCTATTGTTTTTTTTTAATTTTTAAATTTTTAAATTTTTTTAATTCTTCATATTTGTTCTTTGTTTCATGTGTGTATTATAGTAGGGACTAGCTGTAAGAAAGGACCATATGGACCTAATGCTATCATCCCTCGGTAATAAAGTTTTCGAGTTCGAGTTCGAGTCTAAACAACATCATAATTATAGTGGGAGCAACCTTTAGAGATTTCAACAAATCTGAGAAAATCCAGTCTCAAAAGGAAAGGGGGGAGGCTTAAAACAGAGGCAAATTGACAGAAGTTAAAAAGAGAAACGCAGAGAATATGTTCTCAAAACTATGAGACATACAGGGAGGGGGGGGGGGCGGTATGAAAGGGGGTGTTACGCAATACAAGCGTACAATCAATATCATAGCCTTCACCAGAAGCATGCCTACGGAAAAGACTATGTTCTGAAATAACTCTGTCGGGCTTTTAATTGGTTGTGAACGAATGAATACTCCTGCCCCCCGCACCAAAACTCCACCCCCCCCCCCACTCCCTTGGTCTTTTTTGTCACGTGGGAAAGTTTGCCTCAATTAAAGCAAGTATGATAACTCTTTCACAACGAATACAAACATGACAGAGTTATTTCCGAACATCGTCTTTTTCCACATTGTTTCCACATTGTTTCCACATCCAAGGCGACTACAGCAAGAAAGCTTTTAGATTACAACAGTGGATTAATTGTCACCATTCATCACCTCAGTACAGCGCCGGTATTCGCGGTCCGTTCCTCAATATCTGGTCTCAATTTGTTTCTCGGGTTAAATCGCGAAGTTCACAGTTCACAAATGGTTTTGTGTGTTGTTGTTGTTGTTGTTGTTGTTGTTGTTATCGTTGCTGTCGTCGTTGATTTCGTTGTTTTTGTTCTTGTAATGGTTGTTGGCGGTGGTGGTTTTCTTGTTCTTCTTGTTCTTTGTTGTTGTTTTTCTTCTTGGTTTTCTTGTTCTTCTTTCACGCTGACAGTTTTGCTGACGATTTAATTAAGTTTAATGTTGTGAGTTACGTATTTTTCCGGACGGATTGAATGCCAAGACACAGCATCTTTCTTGCTGTTCGGTCAAGTGCCATAAACCATTAACCCACCATCTTTGCGCAGGAAAATCTTGGAAAACATTTGTCTTTGTTCCTTGTTGTTCTCTCCATCACACACACACACACACACACACACACATACAAACACACACACACACACACGCACACACACATACAAACACATACACACACACACTCACACACACACATACAAACACACACACACACACACATTAACACATACACACAAAGCCCCTTAGCATACACACAAACACACACCCCAACTAACCATATCTCTGATCCCCCCCCCCCCTCCCGAACACCTACTCGTCTTCACTCACACCCTCTCACGCACACACACAATAAAACTCAGCACTCATTTGCATATTCTCCTTCCAGAATACACACCTGTTTGTGCGGCACCCCACAGTAGCATCGTTCTCTACAGGAGAGCGGCAGACAGGGCAGTAGTTTGCTGACCAATGGACAGATCAGACGAGGATCCAGGCTACTGGGGTCAGTTGCACCTGCAGTTGATGATTTGTATTAAATTGAATTGAATTGAAATTTATTGTACAATGGACTAAGATTTCAGCCTATGCCTTTTCTTACAATAATTATGTCTTTAAGACCCACAGACACACAATAATAAAAATTAAAAAAACTTAAAAACGAAAGAGGTGTGGAAAAAATAAACATATGATGATGACAATAATGATGATGATGATGATGATGATGATGAAGATGCATGAAGAGCATATCGTCAGTGGCCTTCGAAGACCTCGTAACTTACATTTTCCCGATTTTCGGATTTTTGCATGGTTCCGTCCCTTGATTTTTTTCCTATCATCTGTGAAAAGCTTGTAACTCTATCTATTTTGCAAAGGTCTTTTTCCCCTGATTTTAAAAACCTCGTATTGCCGTTGGGTGTTGAGACATTAGCGACATTAGCGGGAAAACCTCGTACTGTCTGTTTGAATCCCTGCGAGTCTGTTGAAAACCTCGTAATTGTTCCTTAAATTCAAAACAAAAAAGTGAAAACCTCGTATCTACACGTTTTGATCTAAACTCGTCAAAATTTTGTATTTGTCTAGAAACGACCAGGAATCATTAATCGAGTTGTTACCTATGCTTTATAACAAACACGAATCTGGTGAAGAGGAATTTGAATTTTTAAAACACTCTTTTGTCATTATCTCAGAACTATGATTTTGAAGATACGAGGTCTTCGAAGGCCACTGACGATATACATAATTATTGTTATTCACATATAAAAGAAAGTCGGTGAGCAATCTCAACAAGAGTAGCAGAGTACCATCGATTCAATCTTACCAAGGCAGTAAGTGTTCTAGTACAGAATCTAACAATAATAGACAGGCAGGCAGTCAACCAGACAGATAAACAAGTCGCGTGAAGCGATATCAAAACATTTAGTCAAGATCAATGAGGGTGTGACAGTGCTGCCTCAACTTTCACAAAAAGCCGAATATGACGTCATCAAAGACATCTATCGAAAAATGAAAACAAAACGTCCGGGGAACTTTAATGTGAAGTTTCATGAAGATCGGTCCACTAGTTTTCTTGGAATCGCTTTTCACACACACACACACACACACACACACACACACACACACACACACACACACACACACACACACACACACACACACACACACACACACACACACACACACATATACATACATACACACACCACGACCCTCGTTTCGATTCCCAGTCTATGTTACAACATTTAGTCAAAATTTGACTAAATGTAAATACAACCTTACCTGTAATAAAACTAACGAGAAGCCCCACACCCCAGACGATAATCATGCCGAGACCAGTGTACCACATGTAGGACATCCTGTACAGTGGCTCCAGCATTCTGCAACAGCATCACTTTTGTTCTAGAAATCATCCTGGCTGTTGGCTCACGTTGACAGACATGTCCAAAAGATGACACTCAACATGAGCCGGAGCTAAAGGACACATTGTTTGCTGTGAAATAAAGCCCTTGGACGTGCGCTCGGGTGCGTGTTGCTGTCATTTGCCAGTGATTACGGGAGTCAACCCTTGCGCTCCTAGGAATGATCTGAGTCCTATGGACTTGCAGCGGACTACTTGTCCTAGGATAGTCTGTCACAGCTTGCATTTAGGGGTAGGACTTTGCTTTCTGGGTGACATCTTTTCTTTATTAGGGGAAGTGCCCCGCATATGGACCACTTTTTGTTTCACGCTGATATGAGTAACTATTTATATATAAAGCTTGTTTTCTCGCGAAAAACAAAAAAATTGTGCTTCACAGTTGCTCTCTTTTCTGTTAACCGGAACCGAAGACCCAATTAGGGCTATTTTTCTTTGATGGACGTTCAGCAAAAATAATCATCCTTATTAGGAGCCTGGGCACCTAATAGGGACCAAACAAGAGGCCATCACGAATCATTGTAAAAAGCACAATATGCGTGTTTTTAGATTGTATTGTATTGTATTGTATTGTATTGCATTGTATGGTATGAAATGGTATGGTAGGGTAGGGTAGGGTAGGGTAGGGTAGGGTAGGGTAGGGTAGTGTAGGGTAGGGTAGGGTATGGTATGGTATGGTATGGTATGGTATCGTTTTGTATTGTAGTGTAGTGTAGAGTAGTGTAGTGTAGTGTAGCGTGGCGTGGCGTAGTGTAGTGTAGTGTTGTGTGGTGTGGCGTGGCGTAGTGTAGTGTGGTGTAGTGTAGTGTAGTGTAGTGTAGTGTAGTGTAGTGTAGTGTAGTGCAAAGCATCATACCCTGCTTCAGATTCAGCAATGTCCCCAGCCACAGTTGTGTTGACTGCCAGTATGGCGGTGGCGTTGAGCGAGCTGACCGTCGTAGTGGACACGCCCATGGCTGTCCAGTTGCAGGCGACGGTGGAGGTGGGGTTCATAGGTGTGGTCACTTGGTTGAGGAGCGCCCCTAGTCCAATCCACAGCAAGACGGCAAGGGAGACGATCTCGCCAACTACCGCGCCCTGTCGAGGCACCAAAGATCACACACACACACACAGACACAGACACAGACACAGACAGACACAGAGACACGCACACACACACACACACACACACACACGTACGCACGCATACACACACACACACCACACACACATACACACACACGCACGTACACACGCACGTACACACACACAGACACACATACATACACACACACACACACACACACACACACACACACACACACACACATCAATCAATCAATCAATATGAGGCTTATATCGCGCGTATTCCGTGGGTACAGTTCTAAGCGCAGGGATTTTTTTTAAATTTTTATTTTATACAATTTATATCGCGCACATATTCAAGGCGCAGGGATTTATTTATGCCGTGTGAGATGGAATTTTTTTTACACAATACATCACGCATTCACATCGGCCAGCAGATCGCAGCCATTTTGGCGCATATCCTACTTTTCACGGCCTATTATTCCAAGTCACACGGGTATTTTGGTGGACATTTTTATCTATGCCTATACAATTTTGCCAGGAAAGACCCTTTTGTCAATCGTGGGATCTTTAACGTGCACACCCCAATGTAATGTACACGAAGGGACCTCGGTTTTTCGTCTCATCCGAAAGACTAGCACTTGGACCCACCACCTAGGTTAGGAAAGGGGGGAGAAAATTGCTAACGCCCTGACCCAGGGTCGAACTCGCAACCTCTCGCTTCCGATCGCAAGTGCTTTACCACTCGGCCACACACACCATAATGTTATGCTAATAGCAACGACTCCGTAAAATATTGCCCAAAAAACGCACGCTCATTATTGCAGCCGTTGCTTGCAATATTCATCTTCAAGTTTAGTGTCCATGCACTGTTCTGCCAAGATGTGAAACCAGAGTGCGTTTGGGAAAATAACAGATCATCAAAAGCTCGGTGAACACTGAACAATGAGCACAACGTACCCAAGCGTTTGCCCAGGGGAAGAACATGCCCAGTGTGAAGACACCAAGAACAGGTCCATTCAGAATTCCGAAAACCACATAAAGTGCCTGAAAAAAACACCGGGAAAATTCCACAAAAAAATCCAAAAAAAGACACACCAAAAACCATGAAACGTCACAATCAATTTAACATTACAATCTTAATCTTGATATTTGTTGTCTTACAAAACTTTCATCCTGCCAAAATATCATGGGAAAAAACTATTATTGATCTAAAACCCTAAACCAGGTAACATCACTATCAAATCACTTTTACAATCTCAATCTTTACATTTGTTGACTTTCAAAGCCTGTATATTACCGAATGGAGCTTTTATCTCCATAAAGTAAATACATTGAAACTTTTCATTCGTCCGATTTTTCTTTTTTATCAACTGCAAAAGCAAAGATTTTTTTTCAGACAGAAATATGCTTACCTGCAGTATGCCTCCTAGTTGGGAAACCACCCAAGCTAAACCCACAGCCCCAAGTCCATAGCCTGCAACTGCACGCAAAAGAGGTTGAAACAAAGATCTTGACGCTGCTGGAATAAGTAGTGAGTTTTGTTTTATTTATTTATTTTTTTGCAGGGCGGGGTGATAGCTCAGTCGGTGGCTTTGACATAAGTTTGTCTCTATCATGTATATTATATATAGCCGTTGGTTTTGAATCCCGTGTTCGAGGGATTATTTTCCTCTGTGTCGGAACACCGATGTGCGCGCATGAAATAACTGTTCATGTTTTTTGTTTATTCTTTACATCAATTTTAGTTCTTTGAAACATGTAACAGATTACAGAGATGATCAAGGGAAACTACTGTAATGTTCAATTCCATCAAGTTGTTTGAAGTATTAACATTACCAGCTATTGTTTTCAGCGTAAGAATAAGGGCCAATATTTGACGAGAACAAGTATAATACGTCGAGTCAAAGACTTTCACGCAACTTTGACTATGGTTGAGAGAGAATTAACATGTCGAGGCCAAAAAAGTTGAGACCAAAAATGTCGAGGCCTTTTATCAAGAGATGACAACTACTGGTCGACCGAGACAAAAGATTGGGGACTGAAAATGTCGCACTCGACCTCCTGTCACCCTCGATATTTTGGCTCCCGACCAAATGTCCTCGACATTTAGTGCCACGACGTTTTGACTCTGGAGCTTGTGTCGCACACTAACCGAGCAGTTTCGAGACGACAGTAGACTTGAACTCAGAGCTCGACTTCCAGCCAGATCCCTCCAGTATGTCGCGAAACGTGACAGCCGATAGGGCGTTCAGTCCCGAAGACAAGGAACTGCACACACATAGAACGATGGTCAAGCAATCAAGCAACCAAGTAATCAACCGACAAACAAACCATGGCCAAGGTGCACGAAGCGGAACTGGGTGCCACCCCAAATAGGTGGCGGAACAAGCCGCGGGGTCCGACTGGTTGAAATCACAACAAATCTCAGTTTCAACCAATCAGACCCCGCGATTAGTTCCCATCCATTTGGGTGGCACCCAGTTTCGCTTCGTGCACCTCGGCCAGGACTCCAGATGGTCGGAGTAAGGACGAGCAAACGAAGGCTTTGAACGCCTGAAAGTTTTGCCTTGAGTCCTCAAACGCAGTATTTTGGATACCGGCTCGACCGTTCAAACATTACAAACCAGAAGGGCCCTTGTTGAATAGCAATTTTTTGTTTGTAAGATATTGTTTAAAAGCTTATTTTTTTGGTTTAAAGCACAAAATGTCTCGCCGCAAGATTGTATCATTTATATGTTGTTTTTTCACTTATGATCACCTCTATAAGCTTATAGCTGTTGTGACTTCTAGATATTCTCATTATGTATTGTACCAAGTAATTGTTGAATAAAACCCTGTTTAAACCAACTAGCAAGTCCGAAGTTGAACGATACGTTGCGCTTAGCTGTTGTTGCTTCTAAATATTCTCATTATGTACGTATTGTACCAAGTAATTAGGACGGGCGCAGTGGAGTAGTGGATAATTAAGACATCGGCCTCCTCATCGGACGGTCGTGAGTTCAAATCCCGGCCGCGGCAGCCTGGGGGGTTAAGGGTGGCTATTTTTCTGATCTCCCAGGTCAACTTACGTTCAAACCTGCTAGTGCCTTATCCCTCTGCGTGTTTACACGCAAGCACAAGACCAAATGCGCACGGAAAAGATCCTGTAATCCATATCAGAATTCGGTGGGTCATAGAAACACGAAAATGCCAAGCACGCATCCCCCGAAAGCGGCGTATGGCGGTGTAAAAACGTTCATACACGTGAAAACCCATTCGTGAAAAAAAACACAGCCAATGAACGCAGATGAAGAACAAGAAGAACAATTAATAAAACACGATTTCAACCAACTAGCGAGTCCAAGGTGAAGTAGACGTCGCTTACCTGAGACTGCCGCTGACCACGGCGGACACAAAGATGCCGGGCAGACCGTCCAGTGACCCCAGTGTGTCCATCACGTACAGTGGAACAAGCTGCACGTGCAATCGCAAATACTTCCTCGTCATTGTTGTACAAAGATCAAACGAGTGAATCTGGGCCCTCGTCCTTACACATCTATGCATGATTGAACAAGTAGAGTCCACAGTCAAGGGAAAACCAGTGCCTGGCCTGTCTAAAAACACCTCCCGCTGGAGGGATTTTGCAGCCAGCGCAGTGAAGATGAAGAGGGATTTTTTTTCTCTGCGCGTGCGCCAGCAAGCAGGATGTCCCAGAACTGTACAGTGGGGTCAGGTGTGACGCTTTATAATCTCACCGCCCTCTTGGTCTTGTCAAATTACGTACACTATCATATGTAAAAGCCTGGTCAGATTGGAGACGGTAAGCCGACATGTTTACAGAGGAAGGAATGTGCACTTGAATTACAGATGCTGTTACCTGATCAGATTGGAGACGGTAAGCCGACATGTTTACAGGGGAAGGAATGTGCACTTGAATTACAGATGCAGTTACCTGATCAGATTTGAGACGGTAAGCCGACATGTTTACATGGGAAGGTATGTGCACTTGAATTACAGATGCTGTTACCTGATCAGATTGGAGACGGTAAGCCGACATGTTTACAGGGGAAGGTATGTGCACTTGAATTACAGATGCAGTTACCTGATCAGATTGGAGACGGTAAGCCGACATGTTTACAGGGGAAGGAATGTGCACTTGAATTACAGATACAGTTACCTGATCAGATTGGAGACGGTAAGCCGACATGTTTACAGGGGAAGGAATGAGCACTTGAATTACAGATGCTTTTACCTGATCAGATTGGAGACGGTAAGACGACATGTTTACAGGGGAAGGTATGTGCACTTGAATTACAGATGCAGTTACCTGATCAGATTTGAGACGGTAAGACGACATGTTTACAGGGGAAGGTATGTGCACTTGAATTACAGATGCAGTTACCTGATCAGATTTGAGACGGTAAGCCGACATGTTTAATCAATCAATCAATCAATGAGTCTTATATCGCGCATATTCCGTGGGTACAGTTCTAGGCGCTCTGCAGTGATGCCGTGTGAGATGAAATTTTATACGGCCAGTAGATTGCAGCCATTTCGGCGCATATTTGCCTTTCACGGCCTATTATTCCAAGTCACACGGGTATAGGTAGACAATTATTAACTGTGCCTAAGCAATTTTGCCAGGAAAGACCCTTTTGTCAATCGTGGGATCTTTAACGTGCACACCCAATGTAGTGTACACGGGGGGAGGTTCGGACACCGAAGAGAGTCTGCACACAAAATTGACTCTGTGAAATAAATTTCCGCCGAACCTGGGATCGAACTCACGCTGACAGCGGCCAACTGAATACAAATCCAGCGCGCTACCAACTGAGCTATATCCCCGCGGAAGGAATGTGCACTTGAATTACAGATGCAGTTACCTGATCAGATTTGAGACGGTAAGCCGACATGTTTACATGGGAAGGTATGTGCACTTGAATTACAGATGCTGTTACCTGATCAGATTTGAGACGGTAAGCCGACATGTTTACAGGGGAAGGAATGAGCACTTGAATTACAGATGCTTTTACCTGATCAGATTGGAGACGGTAAGACGACATGTTTACAGGGGAAGGAATGTGCACTTGAATTACAGATGCTGTTACCTGATCAGATTGGAGACGGTAAGCCGACATGTTTACAGGGGAAGGAATGTGCACTTGAATTACAGATGCTGTTACCTGATCAGATTTGAGACGGTAAGCCGACATGTTTACAGGGGAAGGAATGTGCACTTGAATTACAGATGCTGTTACCTGATCAGATTTGAGACGGTAAGCCGACATGTTTACAGGGGAAGGAATGTGCACTTGAATTACAGATGCTGTTACCTGATCAGATTTGAGACGGTAAGCCGACATGTTTACAGGGGAAGGAATGTGTACTTGAATTACAGATGCTGTTACCTGATCAGATTTGAGACGGTAAGCCGACATGTTTACAGGGGAAGGAATGTGCACTTGAATTACAGATGCAGTTACCTGATCAGATTTGAGACGGTAAGCCGACATGTTTACATGGGAAGGTATGTGCACTTGAATTACAGATGCTGTTACCTGATCAGATTGGAGACGGTAAGCCGACATGTTTACAGGGGAAGGTATGTGCACTTGAATTACAGATGCTGTTACCTGATCAGATTTGAGACGGTAAGCCGACATGTTTACAGGGGAAGGAATGTGCACTTGAATTACAGATGCTGTTACCTGATCAGATTGGAGACGGTAAGCCGACATGTTTACAGGGGAAGGAATGAGCACTTGAATTACAGATGCTTTTACCTGATCAGATTGGAGACGGTAAGACGACATGTTTACAGGGGATGGAATGTGCACTTGAATTACAGATGCTGTTACCTGATCAGATTTGAGACGGTAAGCCGACATGTTTACAGGGGAAGGAATGTGCACTTGAATTACAGATGCAGTTAAATCAGATTTGAGACGGTAAGCCGACATGTTCACAGGGGAAGGAATGTGCACTTGAATTACAGATGCAGTTAAATCAGATTTGAGACGGTAAGCCGACATGTTTACAGGGGAAGGAATGTGCACTTGAATTACAGATGCAGTTAAATCAGATTTGAGACGGTAAGCCGACATGTTCACAGGGGAAGGAATGTGCACTTGAATTACAGATGCAGTTAAATCAGATTTGAGACGGTAAGCCGACATGTTTACAGGGGAAGGAATGTGCACTTGAATTACAGATGCAGTTAAATCAGATTTGAGACGGTAAGCCGACATGTTTACAGGGGAAGGAATGTGCACTTGAATTACAGATGCTGTTACCTGATCAGATTTGAGACGGTAAGCCGACATGTTTACAGGGGAAGGAATGTGCACTTGAATTACAGATGCTGTTACCTGATCAGATTTGAGACGGTAAGCCGACATGTTTACAGGGGAAGGAATGTACACTTCATAACTCATAACTCATAACATTTTATTGATCCGACAAAGGAAATTAAATTGGTCATCAGCACATATAGGTCATTAATTAATAAATATAAAAGAATAAGAGAAGAAAATTCATAAAACCCATGATAACAAAAAAATATCTAAAGTAATATATGTACAACTACAATACCCTTTTTACTTGCACACTTGACACACCGACACACCAACACACATGCATACATACCTACATACATACCTACATACATACATACATACATACATACATACATACATACATACATACATTCCATGTTAAAGTGTAGTTAAGAACATCACAATAATTATATCATTGTTTGGATTAACAGATAAGTTTTTATGTAAATAATGATAACAACAATCCATAATTAACGCTATTGAATTACAGATGCAGTTACCTGATCAGATTGGAGACGGTAAGCCGACATGTTTACAGGGGAAGGAATGTGCACTTGAATTACAGATGCAGTTAAATCAGATTGGAGACGGTAAGCCGACATGTTTACAGGGGAAGGAATGTGCACTTGAATTACAGATGCTGTTACCTGATCAGATTTGAGACGGTAAGCCGACATGTTTACAGGGGAAGGAATGTGCACTTGAATTACAGATGCTGTTACCTGATCAGATTTGAGACGGTAAGCCGACATGTTTACAGGGGAAGGAATGTGCACTTGAATTACAGATGCTGTTACCTGATCAGATTTGAGACGGTAAGCCGACATGTTTACAGGGGAAGGAATGTGCACTTGAATTACAGATGCTGTTACCTGATCAGATTGGAGACGGTAAGCCGACATGTTTACAGGGGAAGGAATGTGTACTTGAATTACAGATGCTGTTACCTGATCAGATTGGAGACGGTAAGCCGACATGTTTACAGGGGAAGGAATGTGCACTTGAATTACAGATGCTGTTGCCTGATCAGATTGGAGACGGTAAGCCGACATGTTTACAGGGGAAGGAATGTGCACTTGAATTACAGATGCTGTTACCTGATCAGATTTGAGACGGTAAGCCGACATGTTTACAGGGGAAGGAATGTGCACTTGAATTACAGATGCTGTTGCCTGATCAGATTGGAGACGGTAAGCCGACATGTTTACAGGGGAAGGAATGTGCACTTGAATTACAGATGCTGTTACCTGATCAGATTGGAGACGGTAAGCCGACATGTTTACAGGGGAAGGTATGTGCACTTGAATTACAGATGCTGTTACCTGATCAGATTTGAGACGGTAAGCCGACATGTTTACAGGGGAAGGAATGTGCACTTGAATTACAGATGCTGTTACCTGATCAGATTGGAGATGGTAAGCCGACATGTTTACAGGGGAAGGAATGTGCACTTGAATTACAGATGCTGTTACCTGATCAGATTGGAGACGGTAAGCCGACATGTTTACAGGGGAAGGAATGTGCACTTGAATTACAGATGCTGTTACCTGATCAGATTGGAGACGGTAAGCCGACATGTTTACAGGGGAAGGAATGTGCACTTGAATTACAGATGCTGTTACCTGATCAGATTGGAGACGGTAAGCCGACATGTTTACAGGGGAAGGAATGTGCACTTGAATTACAGATGCTGTTACCTGATCAGATTGGAGACGGTAAGCCGACATGTTTACAGGGGAAGGAATGTGCACTTGAATTACAGATGCTGTTACCTGATCAGATTGGAGACGGTAAGCCGACATGTTTACAGGGGAAGGAATGTGCACTTGAATTACAGATGCTGTTACCTGATCAGATTTGAGACGGTAAGCCGACATGTTTACAGGGGAAGGAATGTGCACTTGAATTACAGATGCTGTTGCCTGATCAGATTGGAGACGGTAAGCCGACATGTTTACAGGGGAAGGAATGTGCACTTGAATTACAGATGCTGTTACCTGATCAGATTGGAGACGGTAAGCCGACATGTTTACAGGGGAAGGAATGTGCACTTGAATTACAGATGCTGTTACCTGATCAGATTGGAGACGGTAAGCCGACATGTTTACAGAGGAAGGAATGTGCACTTGAATTACAGATGCTGTTACCTGATCAGATTGGAGACGGTAAGCCGACATGTTTACAGGGGATGGAATGTGCACTTGAATTACAGATGCTGTTACCTGATCAGATTTGAGACGGTAAGCCGACATGTTTACAGGGGAAGGAATGTGCACTTGAATTACAGATGCTGTTGCCTGGTCAGATTGGAGACGGTAAGCCGACATGTTTACAGAGGAAGGAATGTGCACTTGAATTACAGATGCTGTTACCTGATCAGATTGGAGACGGTAAGCCGACATGTTTACAGGGGAAGGAATGTGCACTTGAATTACAGATGCTGTTACCTGATCAGATTGGAGACGGTAAGCCGACATGTTTACAGGGGAAGGAATGTGCACTTGAATTACAGATGCAGTTACCTGATCAGATTGGAGACGGTAAGCCGACATGTTTACAGGGGATGGAATGTGCACTTGAATTACAGATGCTGTTACCTGATCAGATTTGAGACGGTAAGCCGACATGTTTACAGGGGAAGGAATGTGCACTTGAATTACAGATGCAGTTAAATCAGATTTGAGACGGTAAGCCGACATGTTCACAGGGGAAGGAATGTGCACTTGAATTACAGATGCAGTTAAATCAGATTTGAGACGGTAAGCCGACATGTTTACAGGGGAAGGAATGTGCACTTGAATTACAGATGCAGTTAAATCAGATTTGAGACGGTAAGCCGACATGTTCACAGGGGAAGGAATGTGCACTTGAATTACAGATGCAGTTAAATCAGATTTGAGACGGTAAGCCGACATGTTTACAGGGGAAGGAATGTGCACTTGAATTACAGATGCAGTTAAATCAGATTTGAGACGGTAAGCCGACATGTTTACAGGGGAAGGAATGTGCACTTGAATTACAGATGCTGTTACCTGATCAGATTTGAGACGGTAAGCCGACATGTTTACAGGGGAAGGAATGTGCACTTGAATTACAGATGCTGTTACCTGATCAGATTTGAGACGGTAAGCCGACATGTTTACAGGGGAAGGAATGTACACTTCATAACTCATAACTCATAACATTTTATTGATCCGACAAAGGAAATTAAATTGGTCATCAGCACATATAGGTCATTAATTAATAATTATAAAAGAATAAGAGAAGAAAATTCATAAAACCCATGATAACAAAAAAATATCTAAAGTAATATATGTACAACTACAATACCCTTTTTACTTGCACACTTGACACACCGACACACCAACACACATGCATACATACCTACATACATACCTACATACATACATACATACATACATACATACATACATACATTCCATGTTAAAGTGTAGTTAAGAACATCACAATAATTATATCATTGTTTGGATTAACAGATAAGTTTTTATGTAAATAATGATAACAACAATCCATAATTAACGCTATTGAATTACAGATGCAGTTACCTGATCAGATTGGAGACGGTAAGCCGACATGTTTACAGGGGAAGGAATGTGCACTTGAATTACAGATGCAGTTAAATCAGATTGGAGACGGTAAGCCGACATGTTTACAGGGGAAGGAATGTGCACTTGAATTACAGATGCTGTTACCTGATCAGATTTGAGACGGTAAGCCGACATGTTTACAGGGGAAGGAATGTGCACTTGAATTACAGATGCTGTTACCTGATCAGATTTGAGACGGTAAGCCGACATGTTTACAGGGGAAGGAATGTGCACTTGAATTACAGATGCTGTTACCTGATCAGATTGGAGACGGTAAGCCGACATGTTTACAGGGGAAGGAATGTGTACTTGAATTACAGATGCTGTTACCTGATCAGATTTGAGACGGTAAGCCGACATGTTTACAGGGGAAGGAATGTGCACTTGAATTACAGATGCTGTTACCTGATCAGATTTGAGACGGTAAGCCGACATGTTTACAGGGGAAGGAATGTGCACTTGAATTACAGATGCTGTTACCTGATCAGATTGGAGACGGTAAGCCGACATGTTTACAGGGGAAGGAATGTGTACTTGAATTACAGATGCTTTTACCTGATCAGATTGGAGACGGTAAGACGACATGTTTACAGGGGAAGGTATGTGCACTTGAATTACAGATGCTGTTGCCTGGTCAGATTGGAGACGGTAAGCCGACATGTTTACAGAGGAAGGAATGTGCACTTGAATTACAGATGCTGTTACCTGATCAGATTTGAGACGGTAAGCCGACATGTTTACAGGGGAAGGAATGTGCACTTGAATTACAGATGCTGTTGCCTGATCAGATTGGAGACGGTAAGCCGACATGTTTACAGGGGAAGGAATGTGCACTTGAATTACAGATGCTGTTACCTGATCAGATTGGAGACGGTAAGCCGACATGTTTACAGGGGAAGGTATGTGCACTTGAATTACAGATGCTGTTACCTGATCAGATTTGAGACGGTAAGCCGACATGTTTACAGGGGAAGGAATGTGCACTTGAATTACAGATGCTGTTACCTGATCAGATTGGAGATGGTAAGCCGACATGTTTACAGGGGAAGGAATGTGCACTTGAATTACAGATGCTGTTACCTGATCAGATTGGAGACGGTAAGCCGACATGTTTACAGGGGAAGGAATGTGCACTTGAATTACAGATGCTGTTACCTGATCAGATTGGAGACGGTAAGCCGACATGTTTACAGGGGAAGGTATGTGCACTTGAATTACAGATGCTGTTACCTGATCAGATTGGAGACGGTAAGCCGACATGTTTACAGAGGAAGGAATGTGCACTTGAATTACAGATGCTGTTACCTGATCAGATTGGAGACGGTAAGCCGACATGTTTACAGAGGAAGGAATGTGCACTTGAATTACAGATGCTGTTACCTGATCAGATTGGAGACGGTAAGCCGACATGTTTACAGGGGAAGGAATGTGCACTTGAATTACAGATGCAGTTACCTGATCAGATTTGAGACGGTAAGCCGACATGTTTACATGGGAAGGTATGTGCACTTGAATTACAGATGCTGTTACCTGATCAGATTGGAGACGGTAAGCCGACATGTTTACAGGGGAAGGTATGTGCACTTGAATTACAGATGCTGTTACCTGATCAGATTGGAGACGGTAAGCCGACATGTTTACAGGGGAAGGTATGTGCACTTGAATTACAGATGCAGTTACCTGATCAGATTGGAGACGGTAAGCCGACATGTTTACAGGGGAAGGAATGAGCACTTGAATTACAGATGCTTTTACCTGATCAGATTGGAGACGGTAAGACGACATGTTTACAGGGGAAGGTATGTGCACTTGAATTACAGATGCAGTTACCTGATCAAATTTGGAGATGAGGCCAAACTTGATAGGGTCGCAGTCGGAGTAGAAGACGAACATGATGACCCCGAGCAGACAAGACAGACTGACGATCACCATCAGCCCTGGCAGACTCACCAGCATGGCCCTGAGAGAGTCGAGCGTTGGAGATCAATCAATCAATAAAAATAACATTATTTTCTCAAACCGGCACAGAAATAACAGTGGTTGCGTATGGACATGAAGACGAACAAAACACTATACAACATTCTTAATTTCAAAAAGTCATACACTAACTAATTCAACTCTTATTGATCAAACACAAAAGAGTCAGTACAAAAACACACATTATCATCGCTCTTAACAATCTACAATTACCACGTAAGACGAGTAATCATCTCAAGTGTAGCAGTTGTATGAATGCAATGAAACATTATTGTACAAACAAACACATAGTGAAACACCAACGGTAAAGAGGAGCTTACAGCTTGGCTTTGCTGACGGAGGGGCAAGACAGACATCTCTGAACCTGAGCCTGGTTGACTCCGTACAATGCCAGCCAGAAACAGCCCGCTCCTAGCACCATGGACCAGACTGAGTGGCGGGTCTTGGGATCCACGCTGAAACTGTAGCATGGACACTGTTACATATTGTGTTCACTGTTACACATCGTGCACACTGTTACACATCGTGCACACTGTTATACAATATATGATGTTCAATGTAACATATTGTACAGTGCGTACGTGAGAGAGATCACCAATTTGATAACTAAACTATATATTCACACGTGCATATATCAGGTGAGTGAGGTCAAGAGGTCGAACTATTACCCGGACATAATTATGCACATTCTAGCGGTGACCTTACAAGTAATTTTCACACATGCCACGGTCGTGGGGGAAATATATGTTGTTGTTTTCTGCGTGATTCTTTTTGTTGTTGTTGCTTAGGCAAATGCCACCCCTATTGTCTTTATTCATTATGCTCAAATGTAACTGTTTCAATGTTCAAAGTAAACCGTCTTAATGTTAACAAAGGCGAACCACTTCGAAGTACTTTTTGTTTGTGTGCCAATGCGGATGTGCCAAGTCGAGTGAAATGATTAAAAGCTCTTAGCTGAGTTCATTCTGAGAGACGGAGCTCTCAGAAAGTTGGAGATAAAAGACACAAAAGTACAAAACGTACGATAAATAGATTACTACATGGCTTGCTGCTTGGGCGGGGAAATAGCTCAGTCGGTAGCGGCGCTGGCTTCAAAACCAGTCGCTATCGGCGTGGGTTCGATCCCCACGTTCGGCGAGGGATTTATTTCCCAGAGTCAACTGTGTGCAGACTCTCCTCGGTGGCCGAACAACCCCGTGTGCACGCATGCGCACGATAAAGTAAAAGTGGGTAGCGCCGTATACTGTATGGCAGCTCGCTTTCCCCAGGGAGAAAGCAGCCCGAATTTCCATGAGGGTAACCTCACAGGACTATATACAATCTTATGCTTATCCTTATCCTGTGATGCGAGGTTAACAATTGTGTGTTTTTTCTTCATATATTGAAAAGCTAGCTTTTCTTCGCATTTTAACATTATTCAGAAGAAAACACACACACACACACACACACACACACACACACACACGCACGCACATACGCACGCACGCACGCACGCACACACACACACACACACACACACACACACAGGGTCTTAAAAGGGAGGGGGGTCTTGAGAGGGTGGTTTCAATGTATTTCACAGGGTACAGAAGAGCAATAGCCGATATCGCCACAGGAGTCAACAGGCGCTGTTAAAAAGATGTTCAGGACTTTCAATATACAGTCTAACCTGTCCTGGCGACCTCCTCTCGGTAACGACCACCTGCCAATTTCTTTATGGACAGGTTCGACTATAAAATATATATACACGAGGTATACATAGTTTTAACAATATGTTACGGTGTTTTGGAGAAAAAAAAGGAATATGAGTCGCACAAACACTATCGCCGGAAGATGAACATTTACAGATTTTACATTTTCTGCTATTTGGACTCGAGTCAAATCTATGAAAATATCGAAACTAAGAGCAACCCAACACCAAAACAAAACAAAACCGTGTGTGTGTGTGTGTCCTTACAACTCCGTATTCTTGTGCATTGTTTCTGTACATTCTGTATTGAGTGAGTTGAATTGTCAGTAACCTTGTTGGTAGAACCCTGTGCGATTACAATTTTCAAAAGTAGGACAGATAACATGATTGTTATTAAACATTCTTTCTCTCTAGTTTATCAAGATAACTGAAAAACTCATTTTGTCAAAACAGTCCAAATGAAACCTATACACACCCCTATACCGGGGGTGTAAACATATATATCCTTTATTTTCGTGCGCTGTAGCAAGTAGTTTTTTTTAGTACGGGGCAAGCAGGGACGGGTACGAGGACGTACATCCACTGTGTTTGTTTGTAAGGGAGGGATACGCATGAACGGCCAAGCGGCCTTGACTCGACAAAATGGCTGAGTGCTTGCTGCTTTGAATGATGTTAAAGTGCAGTGTTGTTCCCAGTGGGTTCTCACTATACTGACGACAGGGTGGGCTTTTTCAACGACATTTTACTGCCACGTAAAGTGAGAATTCTATGTGTTAGCCGGTTAAAGCAACAGCATAAAATACCCAGATATAGTTATAAATACTTAGTACTGCCTTACTTATACTGGAATATCCGTAGACATGAAACACTGACAACTTGATCACGTGGCAAATCTAATGAAGAAAACAAGTAAGCAAATAAAGTACAAACGAACAAAGTTGACATACCCTCAATATTGTTGGATTGGATTGGATTGGATTGGATAAGATTTATAGTCCAGTGAGGTTACCCTCATGGAAATTCGGGCTGCTTTCTCACTGGGGAAAGCGAGCTGCCATACAATATACGGCGCTACCCATATTTTTTGTTTTTTTGTTCCTGCATGCGTGTATTCATGTTTCCTGAGACTTAATGCCGTGTGAGATGGAATTTGTTTTACTTAATTCCAAGTCCCACGGGTATTTGATGGACATTTTTATCTATGCCTGTACAATTTTGCCAGGAAAGACCCTTTTGTCAATCGTGGGATCTTTAACGTGCACACCCCAATGTAGTGTACACGAAGGGACCTCGGTTTTTCGTCTCATCCGAAAGACTAGCACTTGAACCCACCACCTAGGTTAGGAAAGGGGGGAGAAAATTGCGGCCTGACCCAGGCCTGAACACGCAACCTCTCGCTTCCGAGCGCAAGTGCGTTACCACTCGGCCACCCAGACAGACATAAAAAATAGCACACACGGAGAAGGTTCACTTGCACTAAAATGGCGGGGAGGGGGGATCGTTTTTGTGTGTGTATGTGTCCCTTCAATCTGTTTAACTATTCGGGAAAAGGGAAGACCTTCGATCAAGCTTTCTTTGAACGAGCGGGGGTGTGCGTCATCCTGAACTCGGGTAAAATGAGTTACTTCCCTTCGGGTCTCATTTATCCCTGACAGGATGCCTTTGTTTTCCTTCTCTGGAGAGGAAATCGATTTTTTACATATTTACAGCTTTTCGTAAAGTGTTATTGATATAAGCAGATTCGCGATCGTCGATAACGATTTTTCATGGTGTTGTGTAATTTTTAGATTACAAAGGAATTGATATGTAAGACAGTTCCAAGCGAGCTATCTTTCGCGTGTGTATTTACTGTGCAAACAACTCTAAATATGGCAAAAGTGTCACGTGATAATCAACTTTGGCTACGAAGCAGACGACACTTTTTTCCGTAACCAGTTGGGAGTTATGCAACTATATCACAGTCTCCTTCCCACAGCAGTCTCAACATTTCGACTTGTTTTAACCTTAGAACGATGTCTTTATCATAACTGTGAAGAACAGAACGGAGATCAATGTCGAAGTCGGCCAATCTGCAATCACTTTCGTCTCAGTTCGTCTATTCTCAGAAACATTAGCGAAAAACATGGGAGATAACTCTGTATTCTTATTTTGATAGATTCCGCGCAGTAATTATGCATCCGGTCAGAGAGATATGCCGGCGATACGGCATGGACCGATGATGATCAGAATGGGGTGTGTGTGTGTGTGTGTGTGTGTGAAGAAGAGTATGGACAGTTATATTGCCATATCAACAACGCATGCAAGACAGACAAAAGTATGGTTACCTTATGAAGTCAAAAGTAATTATTTTGCTCTCGCAAGAAAATGAAAAGGGTCTTACTCGTCAAAGAGAATCCTTGATCTGTTGTCAGCGATGTCCCAGATCCGCGTGATACCTCCCTGAACGGTGATACCTCTGATGATGATGGCTAGCAGACCTGCCACGATCACACCTGCCTGGAATGTGTCTGTCCATAGGACTGCCTTCATACCTCCCTGTTACAGAGTGTTACACAGTGTAACACAGCTATATATTTAACTGATGTTAATGGTTAGGAATCCCACTGTTACACGACACTTGAGATTGACGAAGTTCTGAAATGTCGTATAGTTGTGTTCTTTTATTCTACGTGGCCCGTCTTCACAGCAGCAGACAAAAACTCGTCAAATTGAGTTCGAGGATTTATTTAGCATTCCATACATACAACTGCACATCGTAGCAGAACTCAAAGTAGAAGCTTTTTAACATACAAATCGCGCTGGCCTATAATTATAGTAAATACTCAATCTCGAGAATATTCCAGACCGAACATGATACAACTAAAATTAGATGAACTGTCCATGGACTAGAATAGTGACATTCTCTGTGACGTACATCAAAAGTGCCGACGCCCTTAATCCGAGCGAACGCCACGAACCCACGACTCAAAACAACGTGGTAAACAACTTGTTTTGACAGGACTAGAAAGTTCACCTGCATTCTCGTCCAAACATAAATATTGTGTTTTCAAAATATAATATCGGTACTTTCCCACAAAGTACACATATAAGTCAACTACATGCAGCACACAAAACTGAACCAAAGTTCAGCAACGGCAGCGTTTCCTAACACCCACTAAGATCACTCCTGCCTGCAATGTGTAACACACACACACACACGCACGCACGCACGCACGCACACACACACACACACACACACACACACACACACACACACCCACACACACACACACACACACACACACACATACAAACCCCGCACCAGTGTAGTGTAGAAAGTAACAACGACTCCCATTCCCGCCACACAACCCCACAAGTTTATTCCTGTCACTGAAACAAATGAACACATGAGCAAATTAGTTGATACAACAGGTAATAGATAAATAAATAAATAGATCCGTAAGTTAATTCTTTTTAAAGCATAATACTTGCATAAACTAAACTTTGGTTTTAATTTACCCCAATAATTCTCATAACTGTCTAAGTCTTTTTAATTCATCATCAAGCCTCTATACTATGTGTGTGTGTGTGGGTGTGTGTGTGTGTGTGTGTGTGTGTGTGTGTGTGTGTGTGTGTGTATGTGTGTGTGTGTGTGTGTGTGTGTGTGTGTGTGTGCGAGCGCACGTCCGTACACGCCTGCGTAATTG
>NW_027128407.1:30000-32500 GCF_037325665.1 Littorina saxatilis
TCTTGGCATGTGGCTGTCTTTAGGGACAGAGTGTAAGAAAAGGCCTAGCCTTTAATCTGCATCCTTGTTAATAATAAAACAAAGTTCAGTTCAGTGCTGCGTGTGCTGAATTAATTCACTGAGTTATGAACACACTTTTGTGTGTCTTTATTCAGGTTTGAGAACTTGGTATGACTTGGTATGTCTAATTAGTATGTGTGTGTGCTGAATTAACTCACTCAATTCTCAACACTTGTTTTGTCGTTACTACGCTTTGAACATTTGGTATATGTTTTATTCAGTTTTGAACAATTGTTTCGGCTTTATTCAAATTCGAAACTTGGTATGTCTTTTACGCAGTTTCGTACAGTGGGTTTGTCTTTATTCAGCTTTGAAAACTTAGTATGTCTCTTACGCGGTTTCGTGCAATTGTTACGTCTCTTGGTGTCTCTTTTACGCAGTGTCGTACGATTGTTTCGGCTCAATCCAGCTTTGAAAACTTGGTATGTCTTTCACGCAGTTTTGTACAATTGTTTTGTCTTTACTCAGCTCTGAAAACATGGGATGTGTTGGTATGTGTGTGCTGAATTAATTTCACAGAATGACACGGGTGTCAGTGATTTTTGTTTGTTTGCTTAACGCCCAGCCGACCACGAAGGGCCATATCAGGGCGGTGGGTGTCAGTGAGGACATCAGCTGAACAACACATTTCTATTTCTCACAGAAAGCTGGGAGGCCGTTGATTTTTTGTACGACGATGCTTTTAACTTATATGTAAAAAGTATCGGTTAGAAATGTCGTAGTTAACATGAGTCTTACCAAGTGGTGTGTCAGCAGAATCTATCAAGGGCTTCATCGGCCTACGTTGCTTTATTATATATATTTACATACTGTTACCAGTACGTGCATACGCATTTTTCACACTGTTCGCTGCATAAATCCAAGGACCAGCCATGTCGTTATCTTTTGATGAACACAAATATGGAATATTTTACTTACCTTTCGCCGTTCGTAGCACACGACAGCAGAAACTGCAAAATTAAAAATGTTGTGGTTCCATTGTAAGTTTCCGTTTTACTTTTAACTGCACAGTTTAAGTCTATGTTCGTGAGGAGAATAAACACTGTACAGTACGTATCACAAACGTATATATACGAACTATAACATTCTGGTTCAAATCTTCAGTTCAGCTACCGCTTTATAAAGAACCAGAAAATGCTGAGTAATACTGACAGAGACTACACTGTAGAAGAAGAATATAAAGCCAACAATACCCCCTCCCCTCTTCCCCCTCCCCTCTCCATATTTCTCAGAAAAAAAAGCGCGACCTGAAAAACAACATAGGCGCAAACAGTTCAAAGCCTGACCCGGACATCCTGCTATGTGGCCGGTGAAAGAAAGAGTGGGGTTGACTGTCCATGAAGGTAGATCCGTAACCGACATGTGATAATAACATTGAATCTCTGGGTCGCACAGCCAAACGTGTAACATCCAAGTTTGTCATCATTTTCACGAGTTTTCATTCACAAGCACCTGGGAAATAAATCTCATGTTCCCCAGGCAATAAATTCCCGGTTACCATAGTTGCAGGAAGCGGGTTATACATGGATAATCAAAAGCAAACCCAATAGAAACGCTCGGTGATTCTTCGGCTCTTTTCATTGGTGTTTCCCCAGACCTAAACAGAACTGGCAAACTGGCAAACTGGCAAAAGTAAACAAAAACAAAACTACTTCATGAAAGGTCATACATTCATCAAAAACAAATGAAACCTAGCGATATGTTTTGTCTTCTTACAGAGTCATGGAGTGCGTGTATCTGTGTTTCGATACACAGACGTTCGGAGAAACACTGACGAACGTCAAGTTCAAGTAAAACGACCCCTGACACACACATTTTGACCCGTGCACAAGACGTTGTATCGATAAACGAAGCACAAATAAGAAACAATAATAAAAGCAAAGAAAATAGCAACAAGATATGCAAACATCTCACAAGGCCGAGCAAGCAGAATGACAGGTCTAATGAAAAACAAAGAGGTACTCTGAGTCGGAAACAAGATCGCGATTCTTTCCTTCGCTGCACGACGCAAATCTTCTGTGACCTTTGACCAAACGTAGCTTCCACATTCGATCACTCAGCTTAATATTTACAACAGAAAGCCGAGGGGGTGGAATACTGAGATGAACCTACAGAACTGTGCATCCTCAAACCTGACATATTCATCCCAACATTTAATGAACTCAAAAACACAGAAAGTTGCTTTCACACGCCTGTTTTTACTTCTCTATGAGGAAAAATATAATTGTGCTAAGTAAAATAAATTAAAAAAGACGGTATAAAACATACCAAAGTGATTTAAAATGAAATTTCTTGCTATGTTCTAATATTAATTCTTGTATAACATTCACTTACCCCCACAATTATCTAGCAAGTGGCTACTATACATTCGTACTGTCGAATATTATACGTTATTTGCGTTATTGACCAAAATATGACATTTTACACAGAGATCTGTGTA
>NW_027128407.1:35000-40000 GCF_037325665.1 Littorina saxatilis
ATGGTTATGCCCCTTTACCTGTTAAACCGTTGTCTCCAAATGGTCTGTATTACATTTATATGTGTCGTGCCGAATTCACGGAATTGCCGAATTCGCGGAATCGGCAACATTTTTGCCCATTTCGCGTAATCGGCAAAACGCTGCCCATTACGTGAAATCGGCAGCGTTTTGCCGAAAACGCGGAAAGGCCTCTAAAATTTGCCCATTTCGCAAAAGCGACAGCCAGTCTGTTACTTTTTGTGTCACCAGAACATTGCATTAACATTGTTTTACCTCCCTACTATGTTTTGTATGGTCTATGTTAGTCTGTGTCGAGCATGACTCGGAAATGCACGAAAACTACATTTTTTGCAATAACTTGCCATAACTGATCGATTATTGCAATATCTATCCATTCGAGTATCTAGTTGTCTAAGTGTGATGATATCTCAGGCATTTGAGAACTTTAAAACCAAAAAGTGGCTGCCGATTTCTCAAAATGGGCAATTTTTAGAAGCCTTTACGCGTTTTCGGCAAAACGCTGCCGATTTCGCGTAATGGGCAGCGTTTTGCCGATTACGCGAAATGGGCAAAAATGTTGCCGATTCTGCGAAGTCGGCAATTACGTGAATTCGGCACGACATATGCATTCTTGTTGGCACCTGGACTTTGTATCGCAGTCTGAATCTGCTTACAAGCCAGTCTAACGAAGCACCGTCAAGCGTAACATTCTTCTTATATCCAATGACCTTCCTTCTTTGCCTCTGGTATTATAGTGAGCAAATATGTAGAGGTTACATGCCGAGTCTCAGTGATTATTAAAAATAATGGTCGAAGTTAGCGGATCATGAAAAATGCGAGCTTTAGGGGAAGGTTACGTAATATGGACCACTTCCTAACATGGACCACCTCCTGTTCTGACAAACTAACGGTGCTAGAGCGCTCAAAACAATTTCATTCGCTGTATTTACACTCTTTGAATAACTTGTACATGTCAAAACACTTGCAGAAACACAAACCTTAAACCCGTCAACCTTTTTCTCTTTTTGGGGGCAGCGTTCACTCTAAATGAGACGCTTAAAACGGACTGGTTTCTGTCCACAGGCACAGCTGTTATCATACAAATCTGCAATATATGACAGCGAAGACTGTATTAGCTACCTTTAAGCAGCATTCATCCCGAGTTCCTACTGCAAACAACAAATACTAGCAAAATCTCAAAGTATATATGTTACAGTTAATCTGTGAAACCAGGGAATACGTGTATTAACTAGGCGGTAATACATGAATTAACTGACGGAAAAAACCAGTTAATTCATGTATTACCTAAAATAGTTTAGTTAATATATAGTATACACGTATTCCCTGGTTTCACAGATTAACTGTAACATATATACGTCCCGATTTAAGGACCACCTTCAACAAATAGAAGAAAATAAAAGCAAAAAGGCTGGTTTCATGAATTCTTTGAGACACACACACGCACACGCGCACGCACGTACGCACGCACACACACACACACACACACACACACACACACACACACACACACACACACACACACACGCACACACAGACCTACTGAGGGATGAATAGTTACTTCTTCGTCCATAATACTTTAATTCAGACAGGTCAAGTTTTTATCCAAGGGAATGATGAGAAACCATTTGTCGAGGGTAGCGTAGGCACCCGGTCTGCTCCCCGCCTAAAAAAGGCCAGTGCCGTTCCGTCTTCGAGGGACTGCGTGGGTTTCATTTCGGAGTTTTCCTTCTCCTAGACGAGTTTCCTTCCATGGATGATGAGCCTCCTCTACCCTCGTTTTGAATTCAGAGTGGTCTTCTCTTAGGATAGCTGCCTGCCAGGGTTGACGAGCCTATCCTGCCCGGCTATTTGACCCATAGCTGGAGGTTGGTTCGTGGGCACCTGGGCGTTTCCACACACCGGTGGGCCCGCATGCCGCACGTCTAGGGGCCAACCTCCTCCGAGTTCTTGTAGTCTAGCCTGGGGCCTTGCGGTACCCAGTTTACGCCTGTCGCCGCGATGGAGGCACTACATAGGGCTTGTTGGGGAGAGGTTATTGTACTGGCAGGAGAGACTGACGCATTCTGCTCTCTTTTCGCATTGTCCTAAAAAGGACAGACGGTGCTAGCCAGCGGTGAGGGCTGAAAGCGAGAAGTGACAAGCACAAGACACTTCGCCAACACACTAGACACGTCACACAACCGTTTGGCAGGCATCCAAGGGAATGAATTTATTGACGTCGCATCATGGCACGTTGATACCCCTTCTCAACATGAGCGAATAATGTGACCCTCCACCACGGAATGAGTCGCATGTCACCTTTGCATGATTTTCATATGTGTACATTTTCCTAAAGAGTTTGTTATGCTCTATGCAGTGGTGAAAACCGTTTTAGAAAATAGCAAAAACTGTTTGAGTTATAAGCCTGTGATTAAGGTGACCCTCACACTGTTACCAGACACTCCCCGGACTTATATGTGACCCTCCACCACGAAATGAGTCGCATGTCACCTCGCGCGGTTCTGCGCTAGGCTTAATATAAGTCCGGGGAGTGCCTTGTAACAGTGTGAGGGTCACCTTAGTCACAGGCTTATAACTCAAACAGTTTTCGCTCTTTTCTAAAAGGGTTTTCACCACTGGATAGAGCATAAAAAACTCTTTAGGAAAATGTAAAAATATGAAAATCATGCAAAGGTGACATGCGACTCATTTCGTGGTGGAGGGTCACATATTAAACCTAGCGCAGAACCGCGCGAGGTGACATGCGACTCATTTCGTGGTGGAGGGTCACATATGTGCGTTGCTCGCTTTGTTGGTAGATACATGCTGGTCACTCAGCGGACAGGTGAAAGACTCCCTCGAGTTGTTTGCCAAGGCGCAAGTCACTAAACTGTCGCGACCATAGGCCTACATATGTACTAATAAAGCACAACCCGCATCACCTCTATACAAGAGGACCCCCGCTTGCTTTAAAGACCCCCGTTTTAAGACCCGCCCCTCTCTCAGAACCTGTTTTTCTCCCCAGATTTTCTGCTAATAACGTCTGTAAATGTGCCAGCATTCAAAGACCTCTTCCCTTCTAAGACCTGAATTTCTCAGATTATTACAAGTTTTGAAAGAGGGGTTCCACAATACATGCATGACCATACCAGGTCCTTGACAGAGAGATTCAGAGTAGAAGCATGAGGTCACAAAGGTACTTGGCCTTTCATGCCTTCAGAGCAGCCTTTGGTTTTATGCAAACCACATACTCCATCAAACAAGTTCAGTGGCGCAGCTGTATGCGCGATGATTGTTCGGTGGTGATAATTTTGGCAAAGGTTATGACGCCTTTAAGGAAGGTTTTGGTGAGGCGAAACATAGTCTTATCTGCTGACATTCATAATCACTCCATTCCATCACAAGTTAGGGCGTCTCAAGGAAGGTTTTGGTGAGGGGAAACATAGTCTTATCTGCTGACATTCATAATCACTCCATTCCATCACAAGTTAGGGCGTCTCAATGAAGGTTTTGGTGAGGGGAAACATAGTCTTATCTGCTGACATTCATAATCACTCCATTCCATCACAAGTTAGGGCGTCTCAAGGAAGGTTTTGTTGAGGGGAAACATAGTCTTATCTGCTGATATTCACAATCACTAACAGCTGAATTGTAAACACGTCCCGCAAGCAGACGTTGACTAAGTTAGAAACCTTCCCTTTTGTCTGTCTGTCTGTCTGTCTGTTTGCCTGTCAGTCTGTCTGTATGTCTCTCTCTCTCTCTCTCTCTCTCTCCCTCTCTCTCTCTCTCTCTACCCCCCCCCTCTTCAGTAAAATCATATTTTGAATTACAACGGAAAATATTCGCGAGCAATCCAAACAAACGCTCGTACCAGATCTTGATCACTTACTTGTATCCAATGCCAGGTGGGTCACGACAGAATTTCTACATGACAGTGTAAAATATGGAGAAGTATATTTCGACAGACAGCGATTAATTGTCCATGGACTAGTACCGTAAAATCCCTAGCATAAGCCCACCATCTAGCAAACGCCCACCCCCCACTTTGGGCCAAAAGTTGTGCACAGGGGTAACTACCTAGCAAACGCCCACCCTGCTTTTTTCAAAGAGACTATAGGCTCACTTTCACAAGGATTTGTGCAGACTGTTCTAAAAGTCATCTTTTTCCCCTTCTTTACGTTTTCGTGTTTCTTTCCTTTTTTCTTATTCTTTGTCCCCTCTCCTCACTCCCACCCATCGTTCATGTTTTTTCGAGTTTCTCTTCTCTTTTTTTCCCTAAGTTTGTGGGTTTTTCTTTCTCAGAAAGATTGGGCCTTTTGAAGACAAAATCCAAGTTCAGTTAACGTTTCATTTCCAAAGACGATCGTGTAATTTCTTCCCTGTACAGAAAGAAAGGGCTTCATTGGTGTTGACATTTCGACATTTCATCAAGTTTCTTTTTCCCGGAATTGTGTTGTTATTGTTTGTCCTTGCAAAGGTCTGGCGATTTTCTTTTTACTTTATAAATTTATATGAATGACTATGCTCGGGTTGTTTTCTGAAGAGCCAGTCCTTTTCTCTCTCTCTCTCTCTCTCTCTCTCTCTCTCTCTCTCTCTCTCTCTCTCTCTCTCTCTCTCTCTCTCTCTCTCTCTCTCTCTCTCTCTCTCTCTCTCTCTCTCTCTCTCTCTCTCTCTCTCTCTCGGTTGGCCTTCTTTGCCTCAAAGTCCCTTTTCTTTCTTTTTTCCTTCACTTCTACTCACACGACCTAACTTACATGCTTTCGGGGTTTGTATTCACTCAATTACACGGTTGAGCACAAAACTTACTTTGTGCAAAGGGGTCTATCCCTAGCAAACGCCCACCCCCCAATTTTGCCCTAAATCTGTGCACAGGGGGGGTGGGCTTATGCTAGGGATTTTACGGTATGTACATCCCTGTGTATGCTGGTACGTATAGTGGGGCGACACTACCAATCACGACCATTTGCAAATTCGCTGGATTCAACATGAACAGTCTTTGT
>NW_027128407.1:42500-45000 GCF_037325665.1 Littorina saxatilis
TCATTAAAATCGATTTCTCATCTTCTCCAAAATTCACAAATATATAGATATGTCATGTTGCCTCTAAAAATGTGCTCAGAGTGAAAGAAACTAGGTTCAGAAAGTACATGACTTTTTAATGCGGACGTGTGCTTCGCGGGGGCGAGCGTGGCCCGTCTCGATCTTCGGTATGGTTAGCCGAGAGACTATCTGAATGTAGTCTCGGCGATGATTGGTTTGTGGTGTTGATTTTGACTAAATGTTTTTATATCGCTTCACGCGACTTGTTTATCTTTGTCTTATATTTGTTTGTAAACTCAGAGGCAAAAGAAACGCAAATGCTGCAGTGAAGATGGGTTACTCATGAATTTTAATGTCGAATTAATTATTTCGGGTTAACAATAACAAGGAAACGAATTGACCGATACAAAAACCATACGGAAAAGTGTATTGGGATGAGAGCATGACGTGCCATGTTCCACTGAACACTGTTTGAAGACTGTTGAAAGTCAATAGCGTGTTGCTCCTCCCTGGGCGTAGATGATTGTGGCGCACCTCCGGTACATGGAGAGGACGAGGTGATTAATTTGCTGCTGAGGGACCTGAGCCCACAACTGGGTCACGGCAGCACGCAGTTCTGCTGCTGTGCGGGGTCTCCGGTCAACGGCATTAATCCTTCTTTGAATGATGTCCCAAAAGTGTTCGATTGGGTTGAGATCCGGAGATCGAGCAGGATGAGGCAGAAGGTTCACGCTGTTGTGACGCAAAGTCCTGGGTAGCACGTGCAGTATGGGGACGGGCATTGTCTTGCTGGAACAGGCAGTTCCGGTGCCTCTGGACAAATGGAACCACATAGGGACGCAGGACTTGATTGATGTAGCGGTCTGCATTGACACCATTCCTACGACCTTGGCCGACGTTCTGAAAGACGACAGGTCCCACTCGCTGGTTGACACCAATGGCGCCCCATTTCATGACGCTGGCACCTCCCCATCGATCATGCTTCAGGATGTTATTGTTAGCAAACCGCTGTCCAGGTCTTCGCCAGATCCGGACACGCCCATCGCCAGGTTCCAGGCAAAAGCGCTTCTCGTTCGAAAAAAGAACCCTCCGCCAGTCCCGATGGCGCCAGTGGGCATGCTGCTGGGCCCAGGCCAGACGATCCAGGCGATGCTGAGCTGTCAAGACAGGACGCCGAGGAGGACGCCGATTTACCAGGTTCTGCCCACAAAGGCGTCGGCGTACAGTTCTGGCGCTGACGGGTTGTCTATACACCCCGAATGTGTTACGGGCTGTGTTGGCGGCAGTTTCGAATGCATCTCGCTGGTGTTGATGGACAAGATGGCGATCTTGTCGGGCTGTTGTTAACCGGGGTCTGCCACGTCCTGGTAAGTCGCAGGTACCGTTAGTGACATGAAAACGTTGCTGCAGGCGATAAACCGTGCTGACATTTACTCCAAATGCCCCAGCAACTTGCTGAACTGATTGTCCGGCATCAAGTCTCCCGATCGCCTGTTGGCGCTGATCTGGTGATAGTCTCGGCATCGCGCCTGTGTCGCAGAAATGAATGTTGTAACAGTTTTGTGAGTACGGTACAGCTTGCCTGAACACTCTGAACACGAAAAGCTGCTTTTCCACATTTTGCATGTGCTGAAAGTTGTCCCCATGATGGTTTGGGATCCCCGTGAACAAGACCTCGCGTGTGACCCAGATAACGGCAAACACGGTTCTGACAAGATGAGACCGCTAAAAACAACACGTGCAGTATCATGATTTTCTTTTTATTTCAAGTCTATAAAGGTTTAATTAACGCATCCTTTATTTGCGTTTCTTTTGCCTCCGAGTTTATATACGAATGTCCGTGTGTACATGTGATTAGAGTAGTCCCTCTATGGGAGAGGGCTTGTTGAAAAAAGCTCGTTTGTAAAGCTTATGCCACAACCCTCGTATAATAAAATGTGATTTGATCTCTCTCTCTCTCTTTCTCTCTCTCTCTCTCTCTCTCTCTCTCTCTCTCTCTCTCTCTCTCTCTCTCTCTCTCTCTCTCTCTCTCTCTCTCTCTCTCTCTCTCTCTCGCGTTCGTGCCTGCGTCATTATGTGTGTGTGTGTGTGTGTGTGTGTGTGTGTGTGTGTGTGTGTGTGTGTGCGTGCGTGCGTGCCTATGTGCGTGCGTCATCGTTTGTGTGTGTGTGAGAGTGTGTTTGTTTTAAACGGGAAATAAAGCGTTTGTTCATGTTGTCCAATGGCAGGTCTCTCCCAGCCGTCACCAGCAACTGGTTTAGTCGCCCTAAGACGTCAGAGCCAGGCCCAGACCGGGCAGGGGAGCTGTACAGACACTGAGAGTCGGACAGCCTTCGACAACTGCATATTCAGCTTCGGCATGGGACACAGGCAACACTTCCAGTTATTGCAGCGCAACGCGCCAAAGTGCCGGTCCGAGGTGTTCAACTGCAGGTGAGTCGATCGCTTAAAGGGATACTATTAATCTGACTGGTTTTGGAGGAGGGGGGTTCGAGGGAAA
>NW_027128407.1:50000-52500 GCF_037325665.1 Littorina saxatilis
ATCACACAGGAAGCCATACATTATTCTCAGTTTACATGTATTACTCACACGCAATATGGAAGCCTCGATATCAATTCAGCCACTCGGTTTGGCACACGTGGTCATTTTTGACTAGACTAGGGCTAGACGGACGGAATTTTGACCTGTGTACGTGTAAGCATGACTTAGTCCATCCATTTGTCAGGGGAGAAAGGGGAAAAGGGGGCAGTTACGACATGGGTGGTCCCTCTCACGTATGTAGGATGATCTAAACTCCTCTTCACTGTAAAACAGATCTCGAAATAACGCATTCATTTTGTTGAGAGAAAACGTGGAGTCGGTAAACCCATAGACCAAATAGCCTGGACCGCCAACTCGTCACGTGACCCTTCGAGGTTACGACGCTCGACTTTCAGGGGCGCTTAGTGTCCGGTTTGAAAGGCCAGCGATTCGAAGACAATGAAAAGAAAGCACGCTCCAGTTATTTGTGACAATGGGAGGTGACAATGAACTGGATTTTCCAAAACTCCAAACTAAACTTAACAAAACTCATCAAAAGACATGTTCCAAATGCACTTTAGCTGAGTTTATTTTAGCATTTTCAGAACTTACCTCGGCAACTTCGTCCATGTTTACAATCGACACCATATATGACATCCCCCTGATTTCTGAAAGGCCATGTAAGCGTAGGTTCCTAAATGCGAGAGGCCGCTATCTCGTAATAGAGAGAAAGAGCGGAGAGAGAGCTAGTTGGCGGGGTCCAGGATAAATGGTCTATGGTAAACCAAACTGTCTATCTTGTAATAGCTTAGTGCAGAAAACCATGTTTCTCTTTGGATATTACGGTTACATCCACGCTGATATAGTCCGTATGGTATTAGATCCGTACATCGATAGTCCAGCCATACTGTTAGCAAATAAAAGTGAGTTCTGTTACCCAGTCTTTCTGTCTCTTTGTCTGTTTGTTTGTTTGTTTGTTTGTTTGTTTGTTTGTCCTGAAGAAGACCCCATGTCCTGTCCTTGTATTGGTAATGTAACCGAGTGCCGAAACACTACGATCACCTCGGGAAGCGAAGTGCAATCAAACAGGATTGAAAATGTTAGGGCTAATTTCTTAGCCCTATAAAAACTGTTATGCAAACCCGAAGGTTTCCATGAACATACAGACAATCGGAAACTACCAGACCCCATCACAAACAGATTTCCACAAACCACGGGTGTTGACTTAAAGGCCAACAACTCGGGTGCAGAGTCTGCTGTGAAAGGAGCGGTAGCCTCCCCTGTCACAGTAAGTACAGACTTCTTTTGTTTTCAACTCCAGACTTCCCAGTTGTTTATAAAGTCGCCAGCGAGTATGAAGCTTTTACAGACTGAACAGACATTCACAAAGTCTGAGACACACATTAAAACAAGTCGCGTGAAACGATATAAAAGCATTTAGTCAAAATCAACACCACAAACTAGCCATCGCCGAGACTACATTCAGATAGTCTCGGCTAACCATACCGAAGACCGAGACGGGTCACGCTCGCCTCCGCGAAGCACGAGTGCGTAGTACTTACTGAACCTATTTTCTTTCATTCTGAGCACACTTTTAGAGAAAACATGACACATCTATATATTTTTGAATTCCGGAGAAGATGAGGAATGCAATGCAATCATTGTGTTAATCTGCTTCTGAAAACTCGATTTTAATGACAACTTTAATGAGCAAACTAATTAACTATTTGTTAAGCTTCTAAGCTGAAATGCAATCCCGTAGTCCGGATTTTGTCGAAGATTGCTTGACCAAAATTTCAATCAATTTGGTTGAAAATGAGGGTGTTACAGTGCTGCCTCAACTTTCCCATAAAGTCGGATATGACTTCATCAAAGATATTTATCAACAAAATGAAAAAACCGTGTGGGGATATCATACTCAGAATTAAACTCTCATGTAAAGTTTTATGAAGATCGGTTCAATAGTTTTCTCTGAATCGCTTTACACGCACAAACATACATACATACATACATACATACATACATACATACATACATACATACATACATACATACATACATACATACATACATACATACATACATACATACATACATTCATACATACATACATACATACATACATACATACATACATACATACATACATACATACATACATACATACATACATACATACACACACACACACACACACACACATACATACATACATACATACATACATACATACATACATACATACATACATACACACATACACATAATATACACCAGAGTCTCACCTCGATTCCCGATCAACGTTAAAACATTTAGTCAAAACTTGACTAAATGTAACAAGTCGCGAAAGGCAAAACTACAACATTTAGTCAAGCTGTCGACGTCGAACTCACAGAATGAAACTGAAACTGAACGCACTGCATTTCTTCACCAAGATCGTACACTGGTAGTATCGTCAGTTCACCGCTCGTGGGAAAAGTAGTGAAATTGACAAGCCAGACTAGCGCGGGACTGGTTGCGC
>NW_027128407.1:57500-61364 GCF_037325665.1 Littorina saxatilis
GTTCAACTTCAAACCGTGGAAAAACAATGGTCGAAAGTCTTTTTTAGGCATGAGACAGCCGCAGTGGCAGAACAGATTTCAGAGTCAGAAGAGGCAGTTTGGGGGAAAGAACAGTCAGAGAGCGCAGTTCCCCAGGAGAAACTAAATGACGATGCTGTCACTTCTCAGGTGAGAGAACTATCTGTATGTCTCTCCTCTTTGCTCACAGATATAAAGATGGAGACCTCTCTCTTTCAAGGTGGTAGAATAAAGCAGTTCTTGGATATCTGGAAATCATTAACCTCAGATCCTGAAATCATTCAAACCGTGTCTGGTGTTCACCTTGAGTTTAATAAATCTAGATCAACACCTAGATCTAGTCCATTTAAAAACCAACCTTTGTTGAACAAACAGGAAGTGAAAGTAATTGATTCAGAGATTCAAAAGCTGAGTGCAAAAGGAGTGATAGAGCAGTGCGAATTTGAACCGGGGCAGTTTGTTTCACCTGTTTTTACACGGCCAAAGAAAGATGGCACACACAGGATGATTCTTAACCTAAAGTGTTTGAACAGAGACATAGCTTACCATCATTTTAAGATGGAAACGCTACAAGCTGCTGCGTTGAAATTGGTGACGCAAGACTGTTTCATGGCTTCCATAGACCTGAAGGATGCATACTATTCTGTACCAATCTTTGAAGGCCACAAAAAGTTTTTGAGGTTTGAATGGGATGGTAAGATGTGGCAGTTTAATTGCATGCCAAATGGTCTCGCACTTGCTCCACGCAAATTTACAAAATTGTTGAAGCCTGTGTTTGCTACCTTGAGAGAGAAAGGTCATCTGTCCACCGTTTTTCTGGATGATTCTCTGTTACTTGCTGAGACAAGACTAGCATGTATGCAAAATGTGATTGATACAGTGCAACTATTGCGATCAGTTGGTTTCATTGTTCACCCAGGAAAGTCAGTGCTTGAGCCCAGCCATTGTGTTCAGTATCTTGGGGTAATCATAGATTCAAAGCAGATGATTACCACTCTTACACCTGATAGGAGTGCAGACCTGCTTTCGTGTTGTAAGACTGCAATGTCCAAACTCTCAATGACAATACGATACTTAGCCAAAGTCATAGGGAAAATTGTAGCGGCATTCCCTGCAGTGAAATATGGGCCTCTATACTACAGACAGCTTGAAAAGGAGAAAAAGCAGCGCTTGCTAGCAGTAAAGGGGATTTTGATTGTTGCATGAGTCTGTCTTTTTCTGCAAAGTCAGAACTACAGTGGTGGATAGATAATGTGTCGGCTTCTTACAACAACATACACCAGTCTGCACCAGATATCACTCTTTCTTCTGATGCTAGTCTCACAGGTTGGGGCTGTGCACTTGGAGACGCACAGTCAGGTGGTTTATGGTTGCCTGTTGAAACACAGTTCCATATTAATTACCTTGAGTTAAAAGCGGCATATTTTGCACTGCTGTGCTTTCAGGATCAACTTATTGGTAAGCATGTGCGCATTCTTGTTGACAATACCACGGCTGTTGCCTGTATCAATCACATGGGTACTAGTCATTCGGATACGTGTGACTCTATTACAAATACAATGTGGCTGTGGTGCATCACTCATGATATCTGGCTAAGTGCAGCTCATATTGCAGGGAAAGATAACACTGCTGCTGATTCTGAATCAAGGAAAATAAATCTGGATACAGAGTGGAAGCTGGATGAGACAGTATTAACTCAGGCTCTCAGTTCTTTGCAGGTGAAGCCTACTATTGACTTGTTTGCATCCAGGTTAAACAAACAAATGGACAGGTATGTGTCCTACAAGCCAGACCCAGAAGCATTTGCTGTAGATGCTTTTTCCATGAACTGGGGAAATGTTGAGTTTTATGCATTTCCTCCTTTCAGTGTTATCACACAAGTTCTCATGAAGATTCGTCAAGACATGGGCATTGGAGTGGTGGTGGTTCCACGCTGGACGACGCAGGTTTGGTGGCCTCTGCTCAACAATCTCCTGATCCAGGAACCAGTGGAGATGGAAGGGAAGGAACTCTTGACGCTACCTTCTCACCCGGGCAAACTGCACCCTCTTCATCGTTCCCTTCGACTTCTGGTATGCAATGTATCAGGGAACGCTATCTCCAGGAAGGCTTCTCACAACGTGCTGCAGACCTGATGATTCAGTCTTTCAGATCATCGACTCAAGCTGTGTATAACTGCTATATTTCAAAATGGCGATCTTATGCTTCAGAGAATAGTTTTGATGCTGACATAGCTTCACCTGCAAGAGTAGCTAACTTTCTTGCTTCGCTGTTTGACGCTGGAGCAGGTTATAGTACTGTCAATTCTGCCCGTAGTGCGTTGTCAGCTTACTTACCCATGCTATCGGGTCAGACGATAGGAAGTCATCCAGTTGTGTGCAGAGTGATTAAAGGTGTTTTTGAAGAAAGACCTTCTTTCCCTAAGTATACTGACACCTGGAATGTGAATGTTGTATTAGACTATTTTGACAAGCTTCATCAACTGCATGAACTTTCTTTGAAGGAACTGACACTGAAAACGTGTATGTTAGTAGCTTTAGTCACAGGTCAAAGGGGACATGCTCTACATTCTTTAATGGTGGATGATATCAGAGTTTTTGATCAGAAGTGTGTGATAGTGTTTTCAAGCAAGCATAAGACTACTAAACCTGGGTTTCACACAGAACCTGCTGAAATACTCGAATTCACAGATAATGAGAAACTCTGTCCTGTACGTCACTTGAAGAAATATTTGACTGTAACTAAGCCCTTAAGGAAAGGGAAGCAACTCTTCATCAGTTATTCAAAACCTCATTGTGCTGTAGGAAAACAGACTTTTTCCAGGTGGATCAAAGCTGTGTTACGGAGTGCTGGCATAGACACAAAGAAATACACAGCACATTCCACACGAAGTGCGAGTTGTAGTGCAGCAGAAAAGAGAGGTGTGCCCTTGAAAACTATACTCAAAGCTGGTAGTTGGGCAAGTGACAGAGTGTTTGTTAAGTTCTACAAGAAAGATGTTTCTGTTTCAAATTTTGGTCAGATAATTCTTGATGGTTACTTTGAGAATAAAAGTTAGAACTCTTTAATTGTCTGATTGAGTGTGAGTTCACATAGACTGTTTCTGAAGTCTCACGTGACTACGTAGTGACGTAGTCAATAGATGAATAATAATTAGAAAATTAAACTAGACTTACGCTAGGAAGTTGAAGTTTAATTGAAATTATTAAGAGTCTATTGACAGGAACGGAGGAGTTACGTCCCTCCCTTGTCAGTAGATTTATGATGATTCAATAAACTGACCCTCCCTATAAGTCGTCAGTCTAGTGACCACACACAGCTCTTAACATTGACTTCTTGCTCATGCGCGCACAATACTCACGTAACTCCTCCGTTCCTGTCAATAGACTCTTAATAATTTCAATTAAACTTCAACTTCCTAGCGTAAGTCTAGTTTAATTTTCTAATTAATGACATATGCTTTAGGTTTGCAAGATCCGTGCAGATTAAAACTGGACATATTTATGTGTTCTTTGCTGTTGTTTTTATATTTAGTCAAGTTTTGACTAAATATTTTAACGTAGAGGGGGGAATCGAGACGAGGGTCGTGGTGTATGTGTGTGTGTGTGTGTGTGTGTGTGTGTGTGTGTGTGTGTGTGTGTGTGTGTGTGTGTGTGTGTGTGTGTGTGTCTGTCTGTCTGTGTGTGTGTGTAGAGCGATTCAGACTAAACTACTGGACCGATCTTTATGAAATTTGACATGAGAGTTCCTGGGTATGAAATCCCCATACGTTTTTTTCATTTTTTCAATAAATGTCTTTGATGACGTCATATCCGGCTTTTCGTGAAAGTTGAGGCGGCACTGTCA
>NW_027128408.1:0-10767 GCF_037325665.1 Littorina saxatilis
CGCACAATACATACATGTGTGGGTATGTACAGGGGATGGCTGGTGCCTCATCAAATACATCCTCAACTACAACATACATCATCAAAGGACATAGTTGTTTAAAAACCAGCAGCTACGCAATGCACTCAACCACATTAACAAAACAGAGAGACATGAAGCAAAATAAATCATTCTGTTACACCTTAGGAAGTAAATCACGGCGTTTGTTAAAATAATAAATAAATCTGCCTAAATCATGGAGACCCTTTTGAAAGGAAACCAAACAAGGATATGATGTGTATTTAAAGGGTAAGTATTGACAGCGAAGATCGTTCAATGCATCACAGTGACATAAATGTGCATTTCATCCTCAGGTGCTTTTTTGCAGAATGGGCAAAACAAGTCCTGTAGGGTATGTGGGGAGTATCTCAATTTATGTGAGCGTAATTCGGACACGCCAGCTCTGAACCTAATGAGCACATCTCTTTTATGCTTAATTTTGACAAAAGTAAAAAACGTTTCCATGCCAACAGATAACTTAAATACGCTGTAAACCTCAAACCTTGCGCTGGTATTAATGCGCTCTTGCCAATTTTAAATATTACAATCTATTAACCTCTGTCTAAAACGTTTCAAAAAAGCTTTCTCGCATTGCACACCTTGGTTTTCCCACACAAAGTCTGGAATCATTCATCTTGACTAGGCGTAACCAATATTTTATACATGCAACATGAGAAAAAATGTACAACGGATAGCGACCAGTTTCAGCATATGCTATGTCGTTTGGTGTTCTTGGCGCCACTTTTAAAATCGTTTTAAGCGCAAACGTGTGAATCTTCTCTATCTGTGTTTGTGGGTAAAGACCCCAAATTTCTGAACCATATAACAGGATAGGCTGTATCTGAGCATCAAATAGTTTCAAAAACAGGTTTGGGGAGAAATCACCGAGTCTCCATAATGTTCTTAATAACTCAAAAACACCTTTCTTAGTCCTGGATGTCGGACAGTGGATAAACTCATATGTTAGACACACTTTATGACAGAAACAAGCTGGGTTTTTGTTATAAGTTAGTTATAGGAATGCATTATTAGGCACACACAAAAATAGTCTGTTAACGGTAACATAGGCCAACAAAATAGGGTCGGTAGGTCGGGACTTTTTTTTTCCAAAAAAACATATTTTTAAGTTATTTTGCCAAAAAACAAAGACCTTTTTTTTTCTTTTTTTTCTCCAAAATACAATATTTGTAAGCTATTTTGCCAAAAAACAAAGATTTTTTTTCCCCAAATGCCAAAAAAAAAGTCTAGGGTCGCGCGAAAAAATAGGGTCGGTCGGGATACCGTAAACAGACTTTTAAAAAAAAAATTTGGCCTTTGGCATGCGTATGTCATGAAACGTCCAACTTTGAAATTTGGGTGGGGGTGTTCAGGTGACAATAACTTTTTTGTTTATCAGCAAAACTCAATAAAACTTTGCTATGTTATGTAAAATGAATGCCAAAAACAGACTATTTAGCAGCATATCTAAAATAAACTGAACACAAAAAAATGTCTTCTTTGTGTTTGTCACGTGTTCCAAAAAATGGGCGTACAAATTTCAACAAAAATCATGTTGTCACCCCCATAACCTTTTTTACATTTAAAGATAGCACAATTCTCTTTGCCAATATGAAAAGCTTATTCATTTTCCTTTCATATGATGTATAACTTTCTTAAAAATGCAGTGAGTTCAGTTTCATTCTGTTAGTTCGACAGCTTGACTAAATGTTATAATTTCGCCTTACGCGACTTGTTTTAATTCATATCAGGGGTTGATCTTCTTTTTCACCCCCCCCCCCCCCCCTTCTTCTCCTCTTCGTAATCCTCTTCATCCTCATCTTCCCTCTTCTTCGTTGTCCTCTTCTTCCTCCATGAGGGCAACATTGGATGTTAACAAGAATATTTGATCATCGAAGCAAGAAAATAGTTCTTAACCTTCTAGAAGTTTTGGCCGGTTAATAAAAGTGTTGGCGCATGCAGACACCCGCACAGAGATAACCAAAAAAATAGAAAAGTTAAAACCAGTGAAAGCTCCGGTAATAAACGTCAGAATTAGGCTGTATAATTTCCTATGGACATGCATTTTATTGTTTGATGTCTTTTTTTATTTTATTTTGTTTGACTTCTTTGTGGGTAGGGGGGGGGGGGTGGTCCCCTTTCAATAAAAAGGGTTACTTTATCGGAATTATGCACCCTTCTTTTTTTTTTTTTTTGCTTTATCTTTTTGTTTTGACAGCGTACGGACTTTTCCTCCGTCTTTCTCTTTCTTGCTGTCTTTTTCTCCGTGATTTAAAATCTTAAAATAAAGGGAAATTGGTCTTTTTAAGACTCAGAGATAATTGAATGGCAACGACGACCCCCCAAAAAAAGGAAGAAAATGACTTGAAAATGTGCGATACAAGATGACATTTTTGTAGCTTTTTACGACGTAGCGGAATTCCTTATTATCGCACTCAAAAGCACCTCTTTTCTCTCTTTTTCCCTTGCTGTTATTGCTAATACGCCGTCTTTAAAGTGTTTCGATTGCACCTAATCAAAACCAGTTTTGACAGAAGGTTAATGGAAAGCAAGCAGTTTTGATCTTCTCGGCAAAAAAGGAGAACGCGCAATGAAGGGTTCCGATTGAATTTGCTTGGCTGTGGAATGATAGACTGGCGCTAACTTTGCGGTATCAACATATCCGCGTTCTTCCATTCTTTGGGTGAAAACCAAGTTTTTGTCTTGTCGCAGCTGAAGAGAAGAAGATAAGATTTCTTTGCAAGTTAAAAACGGTGCGTTTCTGTGAGTTTTTCTCTCTCTCTCTCTCTCTCTCTCTCTCTCTCTCTCTCTCTCTCTCGGCACCCTCTCTCTCTCTCTCTCTCTCGGCACCCTCTCTCTCTCTCTGTCTCTCTCTGTCTGTCTCTCTCTCTCTCTTTCTCTCTCTCTCTCTCTCTCTCTCTCTCTCTCCGTCTCTCTCTCTCTCTCTCCCTCTCTCTCTATCTATCTCCCTTTCTCCTCTCTCTCTCTATCTCTTTCTCTCTCGGCACCCTCTCTCTCTCTCTCTCTCTCTCTCTCTCGGCACCCTCTCTCTCTCTCTCTCTCTCGGCACCCTCTCTCTCTCTCTGTCTCTCTCTCTGTCTGTCTCTCTCTCTCTCTCTCTCGGCACCCTCTCTCTGTCTCTCTCTCTCTCTGTCTCTGTCTCTCTCTCTCCCTCTCTCTCTCTGTCTCTCTCTCTGTCTCTCTGTCTGTCTGTCTCTCTCTCCCCCTCTCTCTCTCTCTCTGTCTCTCTCTCTGTCTCTCTCTCTCTCTCTGTCTCTGTCTCTGTCTCTCTCTCTCTCTCTCTCTCTCTCTCTCTCTCTCTCTCTCTCTCTCTCTCTCTCTCTCTCTCTCTCTCTCTCTTTTTCCTGTATAAAGCAGGACATATCTATACTATCGAAATTGAGGACGGACTTACGTTTTTGTTGTCTCCACTGATAATAGAAGATGGATTTATTTGCAATGCAAACATTGTATATTCTTCTTCTTCTGCGTTCGTGGGCTGAAACTCCCACACGTACACTCGTGTTTTTTGCACGAGTGGAATTTTACGTGTATGACCGTTTTTTTACCCTGCCATTTAGGCAGCCATACGCCGTTTTCGGAGGAAGCATGCTGGGTATTTTCGTGTTTCTATAACCCACCGAACTCTGACATGGATTACAGGATCTTTTTCGCGCGCACTTGGTCTTGTGCTTGCGTGTACACACGGGGGTGTTCGGACACCGAGGAGAGTCTGCACACAAAGTTGACTCTGAGAAATAAATCTCTCGCCGAACGTGGGGAAACATTGTATATTAAGCTTTATGTCTTCAGGATTTAGGATAAATCCATATCCTCTTGTATTGTGGGGGAAAAGATACAGTGTTCTGGTCACAGCTACAGAGGAAAAAGTAAGTATGGTTATTAAAGTCAGAAATTAATGACCACTTTCGTTTCTCCTTGTAAAAAACACGTACAGATGCGGTACCGCGCCTGAGGAGAATGACATCAGCGTGACAAGGATAACCTTCAATTTGTCTTTTTTGTGACATAATTATAGCAACAACCTCGCTCAAGCATGAATCATGTTCTGCCAACAGGAACAGCTTTTACTGCCAACAAACAGACACACGTTGCTGTGAAAATCTGTCGAGTAGAGTGACACTCATTGCTGAGAAAAATCGTCGAGTTATGACAAAACCTTTCCGCAGAATAAGCAAAAGAAAAGCTTCTATAGTACTCGCAAATAGACACACATTGCTATGAAAAGCCCGTCGAGTAATGACAAAATCTGTCCGCAGAATAAGCAAAAGTAAAGCGTCTATAGTACTCGCAAATAGACTCACATTGCTATGAAAACCCCGTCGAATAATGAAATAGTCGTTCCGCAGAATAAGCAAAAGAACAGCTTCTACATGTACTCACTAACAGCAGCACATTGCAATAAAAATATGCTAAGTAATGAAATAGTCGTTCCGCAGAATAAGCAAAAGAACAGCTTCTACATGTACTCACTAACAGCAGCATATTGCAATAAAAATATGCTAAGTAATGAAATAGTCGTTCTGCAGAATAAGCAAAAGAACAGCTTCTATATGTACGCACTAACAGCAGCACATTGCAATACAAAATCTGTCAAGTAATGAAATACTGTTTCCGCAGAATAAGCAAAGGAATACCTTCCGTTGAAGGGAAGAAGGAATAATAAAATAGAAGAAAACAAAATATCCCAAAAAAATTCAATCTCACTGATGACTCGCTCATTGTCAAGACGCAGATTTCAAGCCAGCCTTCGATCAAAGAAAAACATTAACGGCAACGGACGTAACTTCTGCCTGACTGATTTACACGTGGGTCTCGCGTGCGCGCGTAGGAAATCATACATAATTTCCAGATTAAAGGACCGCCGGTCGCGACTTCTTTTGAAGTGGAAATAGAAGGGAAAAAATATGGCGTCTCGCGCGGGTTAGGTGTTGCGTGAATGCGTTCTCTTATCGCCTCGGCTCCATCTTGTGCGGTGTGATTTCTCTAAAAGCTTGTTTATTACGACTGTGTACAAGGACGGAGAGGTATACTGTGCGTGCGTATGACGGCTTACTAGTGCCAAAACCTGGGGTTACCCATTATCACTTGATAATTACTAATTAACGCTGTCAGTTACTGTTTTCACTCGTTAGTTACTCATTTTCACGGGATAATTAGTAATTTTCACGGGAAAATGACTAATTTTTAGTTTTGGCACTAGCAATCCGTCAGGAAGTGAGCCAAAACTAAAAATTAGTAATTAACAGGTGAAAGTTAGTAATTTTCCCGGGAAAATTAGTAATTAACACGTGAAAATGGTAATTATCAAGGGAAAATTACTAATTTTCCCTTGATAATTACAATTATGAGGTTTTGGCACTAGTAAGCCCTATGACGGCTTACTCGTGCCAAAACCTGGGGTTACCCATTATCACGTGATAATTACTAATTAACGCTCTCCGTTACTGTTTTCACCTGTTAGTTACTCATTTTCACGGGAAAATTACTAATTTTTATTTTTGGCACTAGCAATCCGTCAGGAAGTGAGCCAAAACTAAAAATTAGTAATTAACAGGTGAAAGTTAGTAATTATTCCGGTAAAATTAGTAATTTTCCCGGGAAAATTAGTAATAAACACGTGAAAATGGTAATTATCAAGGGAAAATTACTAATTTTCGCTTGATAATTACAATTATGAGGTTTGGGCACTAGTAGGCCGTCATACGTGCGTGTGGCGAAGCAACTTGACGTGCTGTTCACATGGCAGACTTGCAAACAACGTGTGACCAACTTTCAAGCGATTTTAGTCGGCGGCAAGTCAAATCAAAATGGCTGCCCATGTGAACAGCACAAACTCGCAAACTAGTTTTAGGCGGTGATTCTCGCCAGACTTAGCCTTTCGGGATTGTCCGGTCGTCCTTGTTGTTGTTTTCCGGAGAAGTGAAGGCTAGAGCCACAGAGATGAAGGCTATACGTCTATATATAACTCAGTGGCTAGAGCCAACCAATCAGTAAGCGCGATAAGAAAAGTCTGGACAAAATCGCTGACGAGTCGCGGCCGAGTCGAGCAGTGCTCAACTGAGTTTTGGAGTCGCTCACGAGTCTGGCCCGAGTCATTTCTAAATCGCCGGGGCTGTTCACACGGCAGACGTTTCGCCGATTCGGCCTTAACGACTCGGGAGCGATTTTCAAACGACTAAAGTTGGTCACAAGTTGGTTGCAAGTCTGCCATGTGAACAGCACTTAAACAACTTTTATTACACCCCCGGTATAGGGGTGTGTATAGGATTCGCTCGATGTGTTTGTTTGTTTGTTTGGGTGTGTGTTTGTGTTCGCATATAGATCTCAAGAATGAACGGACCGATCGTCACCAAACTTGGTGAACAGGTTCTATACATTCCTGAGACGGTCCTTACAAAACTTGGGACCAGTCAAACACACGGTTAGGGAGTTATTGGTGGATTAAGATTCTACAAGGACTTATAGAGGCACATATTAATGGTCAAAGGGAAATAACCTTCTCAGTTGGTGGCAGTGAGAATGGTTATTTCCCTTTGACCAACGGGGGTGTTTTTCCTACCTCGGAGGAATTTCTTGTTGCGTTCTATTTTGTCATGTTAGGGACGGGTCTTAGGCAGACGATGCAAATAACTATCCCATTTAAATAATAAGATTTTTTGAGAACGCTTTGAACACATCATGCAATTTCATCTTATATGTCACTAAAAAATACGACGAGAGAAAAGCGTGTTTAAAATTATGCTTTACAGCTTTGTACTCAATGTTTGCTGGGGGTCAAAATACTCCTGTTCAAGTTTCGGGAAATAAAAGCGAGAAAACAAACACTATCTTTATATAGCAGTGTCGGCTTCCTCATTTATTGCAGTTTCAGTAATTGGTTTTATTTCCTTTTGTTCGTTCATCTTTTTTCTTGTGATATACATGAAAGTAAAGCAGTCTGACAATAGCGTTCTCTACTAAGATCGCCATGAGTCTGACACAAACTAGTTGAAACAAATCTAGCATTGGTTTAAAAAAAGAAGATTTATGGACCGGATTAGACTTTAAATAACCGACCTGAAATAATTTTACTGACGAGTTATTAGTTGTCTTTTTTCGTACACATTTCCATGATTTAGTTCTACTGGTTTTGCTGTTTTCTCGTGTTTTTTTGTCTTTATGACGTATGTTTGAAACTTATTTTTAATCTTTGGACAGGGATTTGAATTCAGATTTAGTTGTTGTAGTAGTGTCGCGAGCGTGGAGGAGGGGGGGGGGGAGCGGCCTCGACACACTTCTCCTGTGCTTGAAAAAGGCAGCAGATGGGATAATAAATATGGATTGGGGCTTTAAGACAGTATGGGAGGGGGGGGGGGGGGGGGAGGAGACAGATTGTTAGATAATTGGGTATTACAGATGCAGTTCAAATTGACGTAACAGCGCCTCTTCATCGATGTCTGCCAAACAAGAGAAAAAGAAGTAAGACGCAAACAAATAAAAAATAATAATACAAGGAAAAAAATTCCCACATCTGTCAAAAATCTGCCATGCTTAATAATTTATTTGTGCATATGAAGTCATACATATTATGATATCTAGGACAGGTCAGGCTGACCCTGGCAACCTGTTTCACTTCTGGCGTTCAGACCCCGGTCAGCTGATACACTGGTGAGAAGTCTGAAGCTCGGTCGACTTCGATGTAGGAGTTGCAACTTAATCCGCTCATAATTACTTGCATGCGGGTTACCCCAAGGACCTTAGTATGTTCATACTTTTAGAATATATTGATAGCAGTTTTGCCAACGGAGTCTTGCCCGCACGGCCTCGGCGTGTTGTACATCATGCAGGTACATACACACAATTCTACCTTTAATAGTTTAAAACATGTCTTTTCTTTTTTTCTTCGAAGAACGTTATTAACATTTGACCGCATGTTCCTCCCATCACTAGAATAATAGAATATTAGACACAGATTTTGTTCTTCTTCTTTCTCTTTACTTTCGTTTTTCACTTTCTGTCTCTTCTTAATTTTTCCTTTGTAAGAAAACCGGCTTCTTCTTTCCTTCTTCGTTTTTATATTTAGTCAAGTTTTGACTAAATATTTTAACATCGAGGGGGAATCGAAACGAGGGTCGTGGTGTATGTGTGTGTGTGTGTGTGTGTGTGTGTGTGTGTGTGTGTGTGTGTGTGTGTGTGTGTGTGTGTGTGTGTGTGTGTGTGTGTGTGTGTGTGTGTATGTGTCTGTGTGTGTGTGTTCGTGTGTGTGTGTGTAGAGCGATTCAGAGTAAACTACTGGACCGATCTTTATGAAATTTGACATGAGAGTTCCTGGGTATGATATCCCCGGATGTTTTTTTCATTTTTTCGATAAATGTCTTTGATGACGTCATATCCGGCTTTTTGTAAAAGTTGAGGCGGCACTGTCACACCCTCAGTTTTCAATCAAATTGATTTCTGAGCGAACGACGAAGAAGAAGAAGAAGAATCAAATTGATTGAAATTTTGGCCAAGCAATCTTCGACAAAGGCCGGACTTCGGTATTGCATTTCAGCTTGGTGGCTTAAAAATTAATTAATGACTTTGGTCATTAAAAATCTAAAAATTGTAATTAAAATTATTTTTTTATAAAACGATCCAAATTTACGTTTATCTTATTCTTCATCATTTTCTGATTCCAAAAACATATAAATATGTTATATTCGGATTAAAAACAAGGTCTGAAAATTAAAAATATAAACATTATTATCAAAATCAAATTTCCGAAATCGATTTAAAAACAATTTCATCTTATTTCTTGTCGGTTCCTGATTCAAAAAACATATAGATATAATATGTTTGGATTAAAAACACGCTCAGAAAGTTAAAACTAAGAGAGGTACAGAAAAGCGTGCTATGCAGCACAGCGAAACCACTACCGCGCTGAAGAGGCTCGTCAGTTTCACTCCGTTTTGCACAAGTGGTGGACTACGGTCATTGTGAAAAAATGCAGTGCGTTCAGTTTCATTCTGTGAGTTCCACAGCTTGACTAAATGTAGTAATTTCGCCTTACGCGACTTGTTTCTTTCTCTCTTTCTTTCTTTCTTTCTCACTTTCTCTCAGTATTTCTTTCTTTCTTCCTTTCTTTCCTCTTTTTCTTGTTCAGTATCTTCTCTTTAAAGCTTGATTGAATTTCGGCCACGGCAACATTTGGTCCGGCGTGCATATTCTCAGAGAAAAGCGGACATGATGAGGATGTGATGGAGGGGTTATTATTACATCACTGCGGATAAATGACGGCCTTTTATTCCTCGTCACAAGCGCTGAGGGGCTGGCGTAGGCAAGCGGCAAAGGGGGCAACACTTTGCGCAGCTCAGGCAATTGTCTGCACGTGCAACCCTGCCCATGATGGCGCCACTAGTCCGCTCGAGGTTTTCTGGGTCACCGTGACACACGCTGTGCACGAGCTGTCGCCGATGGCTTCATTGTGGCAACAGCTTTTGGTGGGCGGGGGTTAACGGTTCAAATCCTGGTGGGCTTTTATATGTTTTGTTCTTGTTTTCTTGACACAGAGAGGGGTTCATAGAGAGAGAGAGGGAGAGAGAGAGGGAGAGAGAGAGAGAGAGAGAGAGAGAGAGAGAGAGAGAGAGAGAGAGAGAGATGGGGCACATGATGGCTAGGTTCTAATCCCTTCGATTATTTTGTCTTTTTTTCATGGGTATAGGGATTGTTTGGTAGCTGCTCGAGCCATGCTTTTTATTTTTTTAAATTTTGAATTGGGGAGGGGTGGGAGGCTGGTTATGGTTGAGAGGTTGAATAAGAGGCGTCAAGCGCTGGAAATTGCAGTACACCGTGAGTTTAAAACTTTGTTTTTAACCCATTTGCTGTCATATTTCGATAAGAATATAAGCATTTCTGCTGGGAGAAGAATTGCTTTTCGATAGTTGCTGGAAGTTTCAATTGTTTACGGTGTCTTGATAGATAAAACGACAACAGACTCACACTCTTACATCACACTGATCTTTCAACCTGTGGAGTTGAATCTCCCGGTTATCTGCTGGGGATTTCTTGCCGTGCCTGTAGTTGAACAAAAGTTTAGCAAAGGGTGAAAAGTTGTTTTCTCAAACAAATCGATCTGTTATTTGTTTGTTCGCTCTATTTCCTTTTTGTCTTTCTCTTCTTCTCTCCATTTTAATTAGTTTCTTTCTTTCTTTCTTTTATTTCTGTCTTATTTTTTTCGCTTTTAGTGTGTCCTTTTTTGTTTGTTTTTGTGTTTGTTTGTTTGTTGTTTTCTTTCTTTCTTTCTTTCTTTCTTTCTTTTCTTTCATTCTTTGTCACATCTCTGAGTCGAATTTTATCATCCATCAGCGACAACAATTTCAAAAAGTTCCTCGGACATTCACACCTCGGAAAAAACGGAAACCGTTCGTTGCGTGGACCTGCCAGGATGCCGCTCTGCTATCGATCCAGCTCAATCCTGCGATTGAAAACGTTGGATCGGAATCGGCGCGCATTCAATTACACCCTTTTCTTGTAAGTGGCGCAGCGATAAGAAGAGCCGGTTTTATGCCCCCTTCATCGCAAAAGCAAACTCTTGCGGAGAGAAGGAGAAAAAGAGGAGCAAATATTAACAAAATGAAATAAAGGGGGGGGGGGATCCTTGTTGCTGCCGTTGCACCAGAAAAAAAGAAAGAAAAAAGATGAGAGAGAGAGAGAGAGAGAGAGAGAGAGAGAGAGAGAGAGAGAGAGAGA
>NW_027128409.1:0-1000 GCF_037325665.1 Littorina saxatilis
GGCGTCTCTATCCATATTGAGGACTTTGCGGTTGGATTTGTCCCTGCACAGCGGAACTAACAGCAAAAATGAAAAAATGTATCTTAAATGTGACTTTTTGATATTAATGGCATTTTTGTTAAACAGACTTGGACCTTTACGTCTACTTTACTCGCATAAAAATGGAACAGTAAAAGAATAAGAAAAAATCTTTTGAATAGAAAATCCACATGCGGCACCATACCTCCTCAATGACACCAAACATAATGTAACTTGGTCTTTATTTAACTTCATTCATATTTTTCCTTCAAAGGGGCAAAACGAGGAGAGAGAGATAAGAACATCTTTTGCGCTGCAGATCCCTTTTTGTGTCGGTAAGAAACGACTCGTGATGGAAGTCTAAATTGGTTCTTATTTAACAATGGAGGAACACAATCATTCCAAGAGTCTGTAATTATAGAGTTTAGCAAAAAGCGCACCCTTGAACCGAGATTATAATATAGTGCGTTTCTTGTTGGACCTCATACAGGTTTTAGGATGCTAACTACAGGGAGAGCCGAGTCGATGCGGTGTCTTTTGCTCGTGTGTGACATTTCGTGCTATTTGCCTCCCCAGTGCCCGATGTTTTACGTGCTGTCGAAATAGCATCACGTTTTAAATAGTCATTAAAAGTCAAGTTTGTCAAACAGTTTCAACATGTCATATTGGGTGCACGCCAGTTACTATTTCTGTCACTCCGCGTACTATTTCTATCAGTTGTGAGTGTATAGCCCCGGCTGCTACAATTACCCCCCTGAGAATAGAATGAACGACGTAGCTTTAAAGATGGCATCCTTACCGTGTGTAAAGCACATTCTCAGTCACCTCAGATCTGTCCAAGCTTTTTAGAGGGGGTAAGAGGATCCACCCACGTGGACACATACCTAAAGGCTACAGCCTGGTTACTTTTTGTTCAGAATGGGAACTTGAAAAAAAATCACTTTAGTGACATTGGTCATTGTGTTGCAACCATGGGAAACAG
>NW_027128410.1:0-12500 GCF_037325665.1 Littorina saxatilis
ATGTACAGTTTAAATGAAAAGCTTGCAAACATGAAAAGAAAATTGAATAAAAATTGTACATCAAAACAAAAATCCGTTTGGGAATACATATATATAATAGTTATGGTGTTTGCGAGTAAGAGATAGGGAGGGAGAGAGGGAGGGAGTGAGAGAGAGAGGGGGAAGAGAGAGAGAGGGAGGGTGAGGGAGAGAAAGAGAGAGAGAGAGAGAGAGAGAGAGAGAGAGAGAGAGAGAGACGAGTAGACGTGTCGATTTTGCTTTCACTTTACATGTTTATCTGTTCGAAACGGCCGGACTGTCCAATAAATTCCTGCACTGTTAAAAAGATTTTTTTTGTTAATTTTTGTTTGCAAGGAGGGGTTTCCATGAAGTAGAATATCTGTGTGTATGAGGTTGTTTCTTGCAGCATCCCCAGCTTTTAAAATAAAATTCTGTTTGTCCCGCTGCCATCGTTGGTTACATGTATACTAACATTTCTGTCCAATAAAACCTCACGGGAGACAGTAAGAAAGAAACAAAGCAAGAGAGAAAACAAATCAGTGCCTTTTACCAAAACAATTGTGTGGGGTTGGGGATCTTACTTTGTACTGGCATTCAACATTAATCTCTTAGGTCTACTCTCATTGTGTCTTCTCCCTGTTGTCCAGTATGGCTACACCTATGAGACTGCTCACATTTCATCTTCCCACGAACCTGCTGACAGAAGACAATGACCCCTGGACAACAGACACGCCATCAAATAAATCGCTGCGATCTTAGGTTACATACTGACATTTTTCTAAAATGAAACCTCGGTGAGGAAAGTAAGAAATAATGAAAGCAATAAAGGACAGAATGCAACTGTAATGAGACAGATTATATGATTCAATATTTTTGTTTGTTTGCTTAACGCCCAGCCGACCACGAAGGGCCATATCAGGGCGGTGCTGCTTTGACATTTAACGTGCGCCACACACAAGACAGAAGTCGCAGCACAGGCTTCATGTCTCACCCAGTCACATTATTCTGACACCGGACCAACCAGTCCTAGCACTAACCCCATAATGCCAGACGCCAGGCGGAGCATCCACTAGATTGCCAATTTTAAAGTCTTAGGTATGACCCGGCCGGGGTTCGAACCCACGACCTCCCGATCACGGGGCGGACGCCTTACCACTAGGCCAACCGTGCCGGTATATGATTCAATATCACCCAGAATACAACACCAGGTTACGTATACTAACCGGTCTCTTTTTCCTTTTCAACTTAATGAATCTTCAGCCATCGTCTGCGCCTTAAGTAGAAAGACACAATTATTCACAGCACTTCATTAAAAACACTCCAGGTGATATATTATTATTATCTTTTTTTCTTTTAATGATACCTTCCCTTCCTTACTCACACACATTGTCTCGCTTGTGTCTGCTGGATGAGTTTCTGGACAAAATGTCAAATAAGTTCATTTTCTGTATTATAAATGGTTTTTTCTGGCTGTCCACTTCAAAGAACGCTGGGTCGAAGATCAATGAACGTTTTGTTTTCTTTCGGCATAAATTAAGCGTTCCAATGACATACCTTTCTTGTTTGTTTTTTTATCCTGAAAGATGGCAGTCTATTTGGTTTTGGATGTCTTCCCGTTAACGTTAGGCCAAAAAAAATAGTCTGTTTACGGTAACCCGACCGACCCTATTTTTTTCGCGCGACCCTAGACTTTTTTTTGGCATTTGGGAAAATGTTGCAAAATAACGTAAAAATATGGTTTTTTGGAGAGAAAAAAAATCCCGACCTACCGACCCTATTTTTTGGGCCTATGTTACCGTAAACAGACCTATTTTTTTTTGCCTTAGCACTATATTAAAATCGTCACAGATTTGTCCAGACATTCACCTGGTCAAGGTGCATCCTTTTTTGGACACATAGACTCATACGAAAAATCAACTGCCTGTTCCAACGAGACACAGCCAGGCTGCTGATATTGTCTGCACAAAATGTGAAAAGAGCGTTTTTCTACTTAGACTCATACGAAAAATCAACAGCCAGTTCCAACGAGACACAGCCAGGCTGCTGATATTGTCCAAGTAGAAAAACGCTCTTTTCACATGTACAATCCTGGACACATATAATGTGGTGGTTGAGATGACCGTTTATAAAGGAAGGAGCTAGGTACATATTTAATTCGTCCGCAGTCCCCACCCGTGCATTCCCCATAAATGGAATTCCTTCTTACATTTAGTCAAGTTTTGACTAAATGTTTTAACGTAGAGGGGGGAATCGAGACGAGGGTCGTGGTGTATGTGTGTGTGTGTGTGTAGAGCGATTCAGAGTAAACTACTGGACCGATCTTTATGAAATTTCACATGAGAGTTCCTGGGTATGATATCCCCAGACGATTTTTTCATTTTTTTGATAAATGTCTTTGATGACGTCATATCCGGCTTTTCGTGAAAGTTGATGCGGCACTGTCACGCTCTCATTTTTCAACCAAATTGGTTGAAATTTTTGTCAAGTAATCTTCGACAAAGCCCGGACTTTGGTATTGCATTTCAGCTTGGAGGCTTACAATTTAATTGATGAGTTTGCTCATTAAAGTTGTCATTAAAATCGATTTTTCGCAAACAGATTTAAAATTGATTGCATCGTATTTTTCATCACATTCTGAATCTAAAAATATATACATATGTCATGTTTACTCTTAAAATGTGATCACAATTAACGAAAATAGAATAATTAGTCTTACAATTATAATGTAAGAAATCGATCCAAAAAAGATGTCATCTTATTCGTGATCATTTCCTGATTCCAAAACACATATAGATATGATAGGTTGTATTCAAAACAAGCTTAGAAAGTTAACAAGAATACAGAAAAGCGCGCTTTCCTGCTTAGCACAATACGCTACCGCGCTAATCTGGCGTGTCAATATCACTACGTTTTGCACGTGGAAGGTGAGCGATTTCCTTCACGCGGGAATTGACGAAGCTGTACTGTCTTAGTGAATAAATACAGTGCGTTCAGTTTCATCTCGTGAGTTCTACAGCTTGACTAAATGTAGTAATTTCGCCTTACGTGACTTGTTTATTTTTTTACAGAACTTCATTTAAATTTACTAGAGACATGCCTTCAGAAGAAAATCAAACACGTTGGATGCAAACGTCGACAACTAATGGATATGCAACTGGAATAAACACAAAGCATGGTCAATACCTCGACTCTGTTGCTCTTCTCTTTTGCACGTTTTTGATGGATACCCTCTCTCTCTCTCTCTCTCTCTCTCTCTCTCTCTCTCTCTCTCTCTCTCTCTCTCTCTCTCTCTCCGTCTCTCTCTCTCTCTCTCTCCGTCTCTCTCTCTCTCTCTCTCTCTCTCTCTCTCTCTCTCTCTCTCTCTCTCTCTCTCTCTCTCTCTCTCTCTCTCTCTCTCTCCTGAAAGATGGCAGTCTGTTTGGCATGCTCATGTAATGCCTCACATTAATTATGTTTCGACGCTCTGGGATGGCAGCAGTGATGTCCACTTGAAAAAGTTAGACTCTCTCTATCGTCGCTCGGCCAAACTCATCGTAAAGGATAATGCCTCAACAGATATGAAATTAAAAATGCTTAACTTTCTTCCACTGGAAAAGCATCTCAAGTTAAACAAAGCCATTTTCATGCATAAATTGTATTACGGTAAAGTGCCGATTTACATTACATCATTATTTAATAAAGCTACCCACAGATATGGGTCGGTCAACTTGATCCCACCGATGCCACGAACTGACCTGTATAAGACCAGTCTTGCTTTTTCGGGTACTTCAGTTTGGAATTCGCTTCCATCATCCTTTAAGTTTAAGCACTTAAAGTCATTAAAAAGTTTTAAAAAATGTGTTAAAAACCGTCTTAATGTCTGAGTAGTTTAACGCCTTTTGATTTACCACACTTAGTATCACGTCAAAGATATGCTGTGAATTGCATGTTCTGAACATATTTTTGTTGTACTATTGCTACATGTTCGATTGCTACCAGCTTGTATTTATAATTACCTGCATAGTATGCATTTGATTTTATGAATAACCACATATGTATGCTCTTCATGCCTCATCTTCATCATTATCATTATCATCATCATCATCGTCATCATCATCATCATCGTCATCTTTATTATCATGTGCTGAAGTTTTCCGACCTCCTTTTGTTGGTTAACTTTTTAACTTTTTAATTTTTAATTTTTTAATTATATAATTGTGTGTCTATGCGTCCCAAGGACAGATTGTAAGACAAGTCGCGTAAGGCAAAATTACTACATTTAGTCAAGCTGTGGAACTCACAGAATGAAACTGAACGCACTGCATTTTTTCACAATGACCGTAGTCCGCCGCTTGTGCATAACGGAGTGAAACTGACGAGCCTGTTCAGCGCGGTAGTGGTTTCGCTGTGCTGCATAGCACGCTTTTCTGTACCTCTCTTCGTTTTAACTTTCTGAGCGTGTTTTTAATCCAAACATATCATATCTATATGTTTTTGGAATCAGGAACCGACCAGGAATAAGATGAAATTGTTTTTAAATCGATTTCGGAAATTTAATTTTGATCATAATTTTTATATTTTTAATTTTCAGAGCTTGTTTTTAATCCAAATATAACATGTTAATATGTTTTTGGAATCAGGAAATGATGTAGAATAAGATGAACGTAAATTTGGATCGTTTTATATAAAAAAAATTATTACAATTTTTAGATTTTTAATGACCAAAGTTTTTAAGCCACCAAGCTGAAATGCAATATCGAAGTCCGGCCTTTGTCGAAGATTGCTTTACAAAAATTTCAAGCAATTTGATTGAAAAATGAGGGTGTGACAGTGCCGCCTCAACTTTTACAAAAAGCCAGATATGACGTCATCAAAAGTATTTATCGAAAAAAAGAAAAAAGAGTCCTGGGATATCATTCCCAGGAACTCTCATGTCAAATTTCATAAAGATCGGTCCAGTAGTTTGGTCTGAATCGCTCTACACACACACACACGCACAGACAGACAGACAGACACACACACACACACACACACACACACACACACACACACACACACACACACACACACACACACACCACGACCCTCGTCTCGATTCCCCCTCTATGTTAAAACATTTAGTCAAAACTTGACTTGTTAAATAAAGTTCAATTCAATTCAATTCAATTCTCCCCCTCCCTCCCTCCCCTCTCCCTCTCTCTATCTCTCTCTCTCTCTGTCTCTCCCTCGCTCTCTCTCTCTCTCTCCCCTCTCTCTCTCTCTCTCTCTCTCCTCCCTCTCTCTTTCTCTCTGTCCCCCCCCCCCTCTGTCTCTGACTCTCTCTCTCTCTCTCTCTCTCTCTCTCTCTCTCTCTCTCTCTCTCTCTCTCTCTCTCTCTCTCTCTCTCTCTTCTCTTTATGATGGATGATTTTTCTTTCTTTGCGTGTCAAAGGTAGATTGCAAATGTCTGCCTGAAGTGGTATTGTGCCGAGGACAAATGTGACACTTCCGATGATTGACGCTGTATGTTTTTATGCACGTTAATGGACTATAAACACACTTGTCTTTGACAAATGGGGTTCTTTCATTTGTCCGTGCAAGCAGCCATCTTTTCTTTATGCATTTCGGTGTCTGCATATCCATGCAGACTTTGTGTCTGCATTTGTCTGTGTGCAACAAAAAGGCAAGAATAAAATGAGTTGCCAGCAGTTAAAAGCTGCATTAGTCTGAGTGGTGGGGTGAATAAGGTTAGGGACAAAGATCCAGTATAATAGTTACTACAGGTATAGCGTAGATTTGAAAACGTGATTTGTGTTTCTAAATCTTAATGCGCACGTTTACTTTGAAAGCCGCCGTCAACAGAATTAAAACAGAAAATAAAACAAAAGAGTAATCTTATTAATGTGCACTTTTACTGGAAAGCCGTATTCAACAGAATTAAAACAGAAAATAAAACAAAAAGTTTGTGAGAAAAAAAAGTTTATATAGATAATATCAACCTGTACACACACACACACTAACACAAGGAAAATCCCAACGTTACCGACCACAAAAATGATCGAGAAAATACAGCTTCTTAGAAATATCTGATAACCACGATCATAAGTAAGCTTAATGGGCGATTTTTTCACAACGAAGTTTATGAAGGAAAACGCAATATATCCACCAATTGTCGGAAATACCGCTTTTTACATTTAGTCAAGCTTTGACTAAATGTTTTAACATAGAGGGGGAATCGAGACGAGGGTCGTGGTGTATGTGTGTGTGTGTGTGTGTATGTGTGTGTGTGTGTGTGCGCGTGCGTGTGTAGAGCGATTCAGAGTAAACTACTAGACCGATCTTTATGAAATTTGACATGAGAGTTCCTGGGTATGATATCTCCAGACGATTTGTTTCATTTTTTCGATAAATGTCTTTGATGACGTCATATCCGGCTTTTTGTAAAAGTTGAGGCGGCATTGTCACACCCTCATTTTTCAATCAAATTGCTTGAAATTTTGGCCAAGCAATCTTCGACGAAGGCCGGACTTCGGTATTGCATTTCAGCTTGGTGGCTTAAAAATTAATTAATCACTTTGGTCATTAAAAATCTGAAAATTGTAAAAAAAAAAATTTTTTTATAAAACGATTCAAATTTGCGTTCATCTTATTCTTTATCATTTTCTGATTCCAAAAACATATAAACATGTTATATTTGGATTAAAAACAAGCTCTCAAAATTAAAAAAAATTAAAATTATGATCAAAATTAAATTTTCGAAATCAATTTAAAAACACTTTCATCTGATTCCTTGTCGGTTCCTGATTCCAAAAACATATAGATATGATATGTTTGGATTAAAAACACGCTCAGAAAGTTAAAACGAAGAGAGGTAGAGTAAAGCGTGCTATGAAGCACAGCGCAACCGCTACCGCGCCAAACAGGCTCGTCACTTTCACTGCCTTTTTGCACTAGCGGCGGACTACGTTCAATTTCATTCTGTGAGTTCCACAGCTTGACTAAATGTAGTCCTTAATTTCGCCTTACGCGACTTGTTTTCCTTGTATTACTGTCCACACATATGTTTTCTAGTAAAACATTTTACGCTACGTTTGTTTATTCCACAATCGCGTGTCGTTTATTTTTTTTTCTTAAAATATTGATGTGAGAAGGTGAATGTAACGAGTTAACATATACCGTTATTGCTTTCTTTCTTTATTTATTTGGTGTTTAACGTCGTTTTCAACCACGAAGGTTATATCGCGACGAGGGAAAGGGGGGAGATGGGATAGGGGAAAGGGGAAAGGGGGGGGGGAGATGGGATAGAGCCACTTGTTAAGTGTTTCTTGTTCACAAAAGCACTAATCAAAAAATTGCTCCAGGGGCTTGCAACGTAGTACAATATATGACCTTACTGGGAGAATGCAAGTTTCCAATACAAAGGACTAAACATTTCTTACATACTGCTTGACTAAAATCTTTACAAACATTGACTATATTCTATACAAGAACCACTTAACAAGGGTAAAAGGAGAAACAGAATCCGTTAGTCGCCTCATACGACATGCGGGGTGCAGAGAAATAAGGATGTGGAAAAGAAGACTTTTGGTAAGTGAAATAAAGGTGATGGATCCAGTCAGGTAGAAATAAGACAACAAGAAAAGAATTGGAAAACTGCAGGGAATAGTAGGGAGAGTTTTCTTGGAAGGAAATATAGGTGAAAGGACTGGTAAGGCAGAAATAAGACAAAAGAAGAGAAGAAACAGAACCGTTAGTCGCCTCTTACGACATGCTGGGTAGCATCGGGTAAATTCTTTCTAGTCCCAACCAATATGGGACTCCCCCTAACCCGCGGGGGGTCGTTATTGCTTTACAAATGGAAGAACACACTGAGAACTTATAATCACGTCGCACTTTCCCCAAGATTTCTAATACCTAGCACAAAAACTAATATCACAACTTTTACATCCAACACCTTCTTTCACACATAACAATACTCTGCGGATATTAAACTAAAGGTCGGAAGCAATTTCTGTGGTTTTGAATTGTCTTCACACAAAAAGCTGTTGAAGGTTAGTTACACACAGAAGACCGGAAGCGGCAGCGCCACGCGCGATTAACATCCGGGCCACTAGATTCGGCCGTTGCTCCCTCTAGCGGTCAGTTCATTGTCAGTTTCTCGCCCATTCAAAGGGAAATAATATGGCGGTGAGACGAAGCGGAAGTAAGACCTTAACGTTATTGCTTCATTATGTTGGATGAATTTTCCTTGACATAGACAAGCCGATGGGAAAGTGGGGTAAAATCGTGATGTCAGTGAGAAATTGGCTTAGAAAATCATTTGATGAAATCAGAAATTTAAGTGTACATAGTTCTCTCCATCTCTGTCTCTGTCTCTGTCTCTGTCTCTGTCTGTCTCTCTCTCTCTCTCTCTCTCTCTCTCTCTCTCTCTCTCTCTCTCCCTCCCTCTCTCTCTCTCCCCCTCTCTCTCTCTTTCTCTTTCTCTCTCTCTCTCTCTCTCTCTCTCTCTCTCTCTCTCTCTCTCTCTCTCTCTCTCTCTCTCTCTCTCTCTCTCTCTCTCTCTCTCTCTCTCTCTCTCTCGCTCTCTCTCCCTCTCTCTTTCTCTCTCTCAAGGACAGATTGTAAGACTAGGCAACGCCGAAAATCTCCATCCTTCTGTAATAAAGTTTAATCAATCAATCTCTCTCTCTCTCTCTCTCTCTCTCTCTCTCTCTCTCTCCCTCTCTCTCTCTCTCTCTCTCTCTCTCTCTCTCTCTCTCTCTCTCTCTCTCCCTCTCTCTTTCTCTCTCTCAAGGACAGATTGTAAGACTAGGCAACGCCGAAAATCTCCATCCTTCTGTAATAAAGTTTAATCAATCAATCTCTCTCTCTCTCTCTCTCTCTCTCTCTCTCTCTCTCTCTCTCTCTCTCTCTCTCTCTCTCTCTATCTCTATCTCCCCACCTCTTCCTGCTCCTCAATTCCATTACCTGTCGTTAGTTTATCCCTTAATCACTGGGTAGGGCTGTGTCTAAGCCGTAAAAAACACACAACCATTTATCTAAGGTGTGAAATAACAAGACCAGGCTCTTAGGAATAGACATGACTTCCCGAAAATCGACACGTCCAATTCTTTACAGAGATTTACAATGCCGTTTTGTGACCGATTGAAAGGAAGAGGTTAGGTGTAAGGACAACATAATTATGAGGTGGGGAAAAAGGGATGTGGTGGGGGGGGGGGGGGGGGGGGCGAGATACAAAGACAACACGCATTTTATGCATGGGTGTAGAAAGATCGTGTTTACTTCAAAATAAAGGGCATAATTGTAGGGTTTGTATTACGGAAGATCCGTGTTTTCCGATTATGTGAGATTTGTTCCTGAAACGATAAGTTTGACGCGCGAACGTTTCCGCCTGAAAGCGGAAAGACATTTGGAAAGACATGCATCATGTTTACTATCATCATGTTTACTATCATCATGTTTACTATCATCATGTTTACTATCATCATGTTTACTATCATCATGTTTATTATCATCATGTTATCCATGTCATTACTGTGTGGCTTTAACGAGTGAGTACTTTTCTCTTTTTTTCTCAAAAATGTTGTATTCAGAAAATTTTACAATTTGTCATCCAATGCATAGAAGTCAGATAATAATAGAGTGGATATGACGGATAAAAACATATTCAATACAACATACAATTAATTATAATAAGTGCTGTTCTACAAGGGTAAAGTATGAAGCCCACTTCAGCCTAAATTTTTCCATAATTCAATTCTGTACAGTGGATATGTTTATCGATCTTGTATGTGTAGGCCAGTTCCTTTAAAAAACAAAGTTAAATGTTGGCTTTACTTTATTTGTTCTACATTTGTATACAAAAAAAAATTGGCTTGCAATAAAATACAATCAAAACCTTCATCAGTGTTTGTTATGCCGTCTTGTCCAAAGACTCACTGAACGAGTGAGTACTTGCAGTGGTTGTGTGTTGCTTAATTCTAGCAGTTTGTAAGCTTATTCACATTTTTTGTATCGTAACATTCTGTTGATACACTATAATTCCAGTTACCTGTTGAACAATTGCCGAAGTGCCTACTTAAGTATCGATCAAAAGGGTACTGACTTATATTGTGAACGTGCATTTGAAATAATAACTTTTGTTATTGTTTTGGCCCGACATCCCTCCCTGGAGCGTCTGTAAAATCGACAAGTCTGGCAGCGGACCGAAATTCAGATGTGGATGGAGCAGTGAACGCAGGGACGGGGCGGTGTGAGAGCACACCGGCACAAGGAACAGGTGTAAGGACAGAAAAAACAGGGAAAAAAACCAAAACTTTTGTCACTAATCTATCTCTGAATTTGTCATTAGAACGAGCTGGTTTTTCTCTCCCCATTCAACATTTGCAGGCGCGAACGTTTCCTGCCTGTTCGTTGTCGATACAATCAATCAATCAATCAATATAAAGCTTATATAGCGCGTATTCCGTGGGTACAGTTCTAAGCGCTTGTCGAAGAGTTGTCAACACAGGACTAACAAAGAAACTAACATCTACAGACGGACACAAACCTTATCACACACTAGCAAACCCTGATAAACATACAACAAACAACTGTTTAACAACAATGTACACATCAATACCTAGGTCCAAACAAAATAATATCAAACACCAAAGAAAACACCTCTCACAGAGCACAGCACAAGAATGTCTTTTGGGGCACAACACATCACGTCGAACATGAAAGTCGCAGCCAGCTACGGGAAGAACTAAGTCTTTAACCTACTCTTGAACGCGTCAAGAGATGGGCTCTGGCGAAGCTCAAGCGGCAGGGAGTTCCAGACGGAGGGGCCCGCGGAGGGAAATGCACGCTGACCAGCAGATGCGAGTTTCGAGCGAGGGATGTGAAGGCGGAGTGGGTCAGCAGCAGAACGAAGGGGACGGTCGGAGGGCTGGGTGTACAGGTCCAGGGAGGATTGAAGGTACTCGGGAGCAGAGTCGTTGAGACACTTGTAGACCAGAGTGGACAGTTTGTAGGAGATTCGGGTGTTGACAGGGAGCCAGTGCAAGGAGCGAAGTAGGGGGGTGATGTGGTGTATTGCATTGAATATCAAACGAATCTTCCGTTTTCTAACAAAGACAAACTTGCCAAATGTTTTAACCACGCGGGCAGTCTGAGGGGCAGTCTATTCTGCTCAAGATTAATTGATTAAACAATGTTTGATTCCTGTTTACATATTCATGAAATATACCTACATTTATTAACATGAATACAACAACAAGCATACGGCTTATGGCGTTGTCTTTAAAACAATCAGAAATAAATAAGCAAATGGTAAGACAATCAGGTGCTCACAGAATTAGCAAAACAATCAGTTTAACAAAAACATATGATTCAAACTTTTTTAACAAAAACAGGAAAGAAAAGCAAATTTCATGTTGCTTTATCTTAACCTTTGCCGTGCTTCCTGGGTTCACCTGTACCCAGAGACACACTAAAATCATTGTAACTCTGGAACCATTAAAGGTATCGTTTTGAAATTTTAAGTATCTCTCACACACCTAATTTGCTCTCTGTCTGCAAATTTTTAGTGTGTACATGACAAAACATCAGAATTAATTGATTATGATAATTTACATAAACACTACCGATGGCGCGGGTTCACACATACCCATAGAGTAGTAGTGATTGTAACTATCCCTCTGCCGACGGCGCGGGTTCTGCTACACCCATAATTACCAAAGTGGCGGAACAGTGTCTGTCTGCCTGTTTGTCTCCAAGAGACTGTCTGTCTCTCTGTTTGTCTGTCCGTATCTCTCTGTCTGTATGTCTGTTGTCAGTTGCTCTGTCTGTCTGTCTGTCTGTCTATCCGTCTATCCGTCTATCTGACTGTCTGACTGTCTGTCTCTGTCTCTCTCTGTCTGTCTCTCTCTCTGTCTGTCTCTCTCTCTGTCTCTCTCTCTCTGTCTCTCTCTCTTAGTCTCTCTCTCTGTCTCTCTCTCTTAGTCTCTCTCTCTGTCTCTCTTTCTTAGTCTCTCTCTCTGTCTCTCTTTCTTAGTCTCTCTCTCTCTTTCTTTCTTAGTCTCTCTCTCTCTTAGTCTCTCTCTCTCTCTTTCTTAGTCTCTCGCTCTCTCTCTTTCTTAGTCTCTCTCTCTCTTTCTTAGTCTCTCTATCTCTCTTTCTTAGTCTCTCTCTCTCTCTCTCTTAGTCTCTCTCTCTCTTTCTTAGTCTCTCTCTCTCTCTTAGTCTCTCTCTCTTTCTTAGTCTCTCTCTCTCTCTCTCTTTCTTAGTCTCTCTCTCTCTCTCTTTCTTAGTCTCTCTCTCTCTCTTTTTTAGTCTCTCTCTCTCTCTTTTTCTTAGTCTCTCTCTCTCTTTCTTAGTCTCTCTCTCTCTTTCTTAGTCTCTCTCTCTCTCTCTCTCTCTCTTTCTTAGTCTCTCTCTCTCTCTCTCTTTCTTAGTCTCTCTCTCTCTCTTTCTTAGTCTCTCTCTCTTTCTTAGTCTCTCTCTCTCTTTCTTAGTCTCTCTCTCTCTTTCTTAGTCTCTCTCTCTCTCTCTCTTTCTTA
>NW_027128410.1:17500-20000 GCF_037325665.1 Littorina saxatilis
ACAGAACATTATCCAAATCAGTAGGCTGAATAACACTGAGTACGTCGTCTGCTGACGCCGGTTGGTGCACAGAGTCATTAAATTTGTCAAACCTGAAAAGAACAACAACGCAGCCAGCGCAATTGCCGTGCACTGACGACCTCGCACCGGATCAAAAATAGCACAACCTTGATGTAAATTTGCAAGTAAACTTCTCCTTACCATCGTTGCTGTTGAAAACTGGCGCGTTCACTGACTTTGAAGCAAATACGTAGTCTTGGGCCCAAAGACTGAAGACCAAAGTGCTTTACCTCACTTCTGACCCGAATCACCCCCCTCCTGCTAGGTACACGTGCACTCAAGTTAACCTCTGCTTTGACCTGTGTGCCAGGAGTCGGATGGGAGAGAGAGAGAGAGAGAGAGAGAGAGAGAGCGAGAGCGAGAGCGAGAGCGAGAGAGAGAGACACACACACACACACATAGACAGAGACAGACATAGAAAGACAGAAGCGGAGCGACTCAGAGGGAGACACAGACAAAGACATACATACAGAGGGAGAGAGAGAAGAGAGAGAGAGAGAGAAAAAAAACTGTAACTGATCTCGTGAGAACGGTAACTAAACGAGACATGTCAGCTCTCCGAACGCATTGCAATAGATGACCGCTCCTGCGGCCATCAAAAACAACATGCCCACCAGATGCAGGGAAATAGCTCAATCGATAGCGGAGCAGACGGGCGCAGTGGCGTGGTGGTAAGACGTCAGCCTCCTAATCGGGAGGTTGTGAGTTCGAATCCCGGTTGCTGCCGCCTGGTGGGTTAAGAGTGGAGATTTTTCCGATCTCCCAGGTCAACTTATGTGCAGACCTGCTAGTGACTTAACCCCCTTCGTGTGTACACGCAAGCACACGACTAAGTGCACACGGAAAAGATCCTGTAATCCATGTCAGAGTTCGGTGGGTTATGGAAACACGAAAATACCCAGCATGCCTACTTAACGAAAGCGGAGTGAAGCTGACTATGCTCTCAGAGTATATTTTGGGAACCCAAGTGGGCAAACGAGCTCACACGCAACCAGACAATTCTGGAACGCTGAAGAAGAAGAAGGTAGCGGCGCAGGGTTCATAACCAGTTTTCGCTTTCGGCGTGGGTTCGATCCCAACGTTGGGCGAGGTCCCCCGTGTGTATTCTTGCGCACAATAAGGATCCCAAGTTCACAGCGACCGTCTCAGGGCTTGGGAAGATGAATACACGCATGCAGAAAAATGGGTAGCGCCGTACTGTGGGGCAGCTCGCTCTTCCCAGCTTCTTCTTCTTCTTCTTCTTCTTCGTTCATGGGCTTAGACTCCCACTTTCAGTCATGGTTTTAGCACGAGTGGATTTTGACGTGTATGACCGTTTTTACCCCGCCATTCAGGCAGCATACGCCGATTTCTTCCCAGCGAGAAAGCAGCCCGAATTTCCACGAGGGCAACCTCACAAGGCTCCATGAAATCTTCTCCTTATCCTTATCCTTGGAAGCTTCGTGTATGTCCAGACCGGGAGCTTCCACCGCAAAACAAAACAATCATCATTTTCTGCTCTGTCCATCGGGAGGGCGTGGCTGCCAACAGCAAAGAACAACGAACACCATTTGGACACAACGATGGTGAATGTCACTTTGGAAACAGCTCTTGAGAGATGCATTATGGTTAGTTGTTCCTACAATGGCTGCTCGATTCATGTGTGCATCTATGCAAATATGACACGTTTGGTTTACCATTGTTATCTTAAGCCTACTTTAAGAGTATTTTGAGTGGTCCAGAAGGTACCATAAAAGCTTTGTTCAAACACTCAAACCCGGCATTAATTATTTCTTAATCCTTCTCTAGGTTTTAGCGCCGGGTCAAAAGCAGCCGTGGGGTATTGCCTTTATTAACAGTACCGAATTTGATATCATAACGGGAGCATGAACATTGACTTCCTGTTTTCGAGAAGAAGCGCAACAACGCACTTTTACTTTCTGCCCACCCACACAATGGAATTCTCTCCCCTTTCACATCCGCCACTCTCAGTCACCCCAAGCATTCAAACGAGCACTTAAAACACACCTCTTCAAGAAATACAACCCCTGATTTTGTTTTCTCAGTCCATCAGTAGGCTACATGTAGTGTATTTGTTGTTTTAGTGATAATGTGATAATGTATATAAACATCTAGGGCTGTTTTTCAGTATTGTTGATAACATGTTCTGTCTGATGAAGGGTTAACAGCTGGTATTTCCTTGTTTTCACTACCTATTTTATTCATGTTTTTATAACTTAGTTAGTGGAAGAATTTTTTGTAATGTATGTTTGATGGTGTATGCTTTTTTATTAAGCGTTGTTGACTATGAATGTAGATGTAAATGCTTGTATAACTGTGTTTTAATTTTAAATGTGTCAAGCGCAAAGAGCATAATTGTAAAGTTATGATGTTGCGCTATATAAATGCCCATTTATTATTATTATTATTATTATTATACCTACCAGGCCATGGCCTTTCA
>NW_027128411.1:0-1000 GCF_037325665.1 Littorina saxatilis
TGTGGAGTTACAAGATAAGAAAAGCCGAATGCGAAAGTTTGTGTCAGTCGGCAACTGACACAGGCACACAAAAACGGCTGTTCCGTTTTACTCCCCTGTTTGTACTACATCTTTCGACTTTGGGCATTACGTGGTGTTTAGGGACAGAAAATAATTGATTTAGTCCTGTTTCATCGGGAAGTTAGCAGAAAAGGGAATGCTATCGACATTTGTAAAGCTGAAAAACATTCCCGATAAGAATTTCAAGTTGTCAGCAGTGTATGCTGTTGCCTTTTTACATAAAGTGAACGTGTACGTGCAGCTCATCAAATGTTTTACGTCACACCTTTGCCAAGCTCTACGCGTCGGTCTTGCCAATAATGGAGTGAAATGGATTCTATGTAGAGAGCAACTGTGCTGTTTCACAACACGAAGGACCCAAACAGTAAAGACTTTGCTTACATCAGACACATGCAGGTGACCGTGTGTGTGTGTGTGTCACACACCGTGGCACACACACTAACACTAACACACACACAAACATTCTCTCTCTCTCTCTCTCTCTCTCTCTCTCGTTTTTGAACCACACGGTCACTAAAATAATGAGATACAGGTCAAGATATACACAATTCCGTCAACTCATCACATAGCAAGGATTCACAATATTTGTTTAATTTTGATTCGATGACCTAACCTTACAAAACTTATATATATACATGTATGTATTACCATCCGTTTGTTATGCCTGTCGAGACCAACCGTTATTAACACCTGTCGAGTTGAGAAAAATACCATTGGCTTTCTTTAGTAGGCATCACCTGATTTAGATTTGTAACCAGGGATACTGTAGGTAAATAACCTGGCATCATCCCTGAAGTGAATTCTACAGCGCTTGAATTGTTCAAAAGTCTCAAATGACCAGCGACTGGCTTGATCCTGTCTCATTTGCAACCCGTGTGTGTGTTTTTTTTTTTAAATACGAAATGCTGACTGAGAACTAAGCAAAGATTTCCACAAAAAG
>NW_027128412.1:0-12500 GCF_037325665.1 Littorina saxatilis
TTTTTACCAATTCGATGAAACGCAATCACAACACAACGAAACAAAAACACTAGCCTTTTGTCTGAAGCACGCAGGGTGACACCACATTAGTTTCACTCTTCCTGTTGATAATTCGTTCTCCTTTTCCTCTCCGTATTTTTCTTAAAACTTCATCATCACTTTCCACTCTCTCTTCCTCTGCCTTCGTGTCAACAAATCTATCTTCTCTGTCCGCTTCACGTTTCTCGCTCGTACTTCATACTTCATGTCATAAACTCACTATCTTCTTCTTCCTCTCCGCATTTTGTGCTCGCTTTGTATCGTCAATTTCATATCTACCGACTTGACACCAAAACACAACTTTCTTTCTCCTCGCACATTTTTGCTCGGTTTTTTTTTATCCGTCATTTTCATATCTACCAACTTGTCACCAAAACACAACTGTCTTTTTTTTCTCCTCGGCACGTATTGTTAACTTTTCACCACAACTTTCCTATCTACCGTCGTGTCACCAATGCGTGTCTTCTTACTCTTAACAAAGTATCTAGCTTCTTTCCCTTCCAACTTTTCGCTCACACCTTGTCACTCTCTATACTCTCTTTATCTGCTGTCTAGTCAACAAATCTCTGTCTCTCGTTTCCACTTACATGCCACAACTTTCCTATCTACCGTCGTGTCACCAAATACTTACTCTTCATCGCACAAATATCCAGCTTCTTTCCCTTCCAACTTTTCGCTCACACCTTGTCACTCTCTATACTCTCTTTCTCTGCCGTCTAGTCAACACATCTCTCTGTCTCTCGTTTCATTACTACTTTCCTATTTACCGTCGTATAACCAAATACGTATCTTCTTACTCTTCGTCGCACAAATAAAAGAAGAATCTAGCTTCTTTCCCGTCGAACTTTTCGCTCACACCTTGTCACTCTCTGTACTGTCTTTCTCTGTTGTCTAGTCAACACATCTCTGTCTCTTGTTTCCACTAACATGCCACCACTATACTTGCCTATCTACTTTTGTGTCACCAATACGTATCCTCTTACTCTTCATCGCACAAAGTATCTAGCTTATTTCACTTCGAACTGTTCGCTCAAACCTCTCTATACTCTCTTTTTCAGCTGTCTAGTCGACAAATCTGTCTCTCGTTTTCGTTTCACAATTTTGCGAACCCTTCTTCGTCAATTTCGTCTTCGCAGTGTTGTTAGCAAACTGTTCAGTCTTCGCCCCATGAAGAGACCACGAGAACTTTCACCAAGCCAAACTCTATCGCCACCACTACAATTCCGTTCCTCAACACAGCCACAGGAACTACTCTGAGGCCTTTACACGCAAACACACCCTCACTGTCACAAACATTCGCTCATTCACTGACAGGCACACACACACTCACACACACACATACACACACACAGAAACACACACACACAGACACACACTCACACACACTCACACACACTCACATACACTTACACACACACACCCACACGCACGCACGCACGCACTAACACATACACGGACACACAGAAACACACACACACAGACACACACACACAAACAACCCCCAATAAACGCGCGCACACACACACACACACACTCATACATCAACCAACACACACACACACACACACACACACACACACACACATACACACACAAACAACCCCCAATAAACATACACACACACATACATCACACACACACACACACACACACACACACATCGACTCCCCCCCCCCCCCCCCCCCCCACACACACACACGCCGGACTGCAAACAGGTTCCAACACGTCGCGTGTCCACAAACCCGTCTACGTCTTGGTTCTAAAGGTCCCTTCACACGGCCCACAAACACGCCCACCCGACACACGGCGCCTTGCCCCTTGCAGTGTCTGTGTTTGAAGGGGAGGGAGAGAGAGAGAGAGAGAGAGGGAGGGAGAGGGAGAGGGGGGAGGGAGAGAGAGAGGGGGAGAGAGAGAGGGGGAGAGAGAGAGGGGGAGAGAGAGGGGGGAGAGAGGGGGGGAGAGAGAGGGAGAGAGAGGGATGGAGAGAGAGAGAGAGAGAGGGAGAGAGAGAGAGAAAGAGAGTGAGAGATAGAGACAGAGAGAGAGGGGGGGGGGGAGAACAAAAGGGAGGGAGTGAGATGGAGAAAGAGAGAGAGAGGGGGTAAAAGAGTGTGAAGGGGAGAGAGTGTGTGAAAGAGAGACAGAGTGTGAGAGAGTGTGTGAAAGAGAGACAGAGTGTGAGAAAGTGTGTGAAAGAGAGAGAGAGACAGAGTCAAATAGAGAGGAAGGGGGGAGGGGAGTTAAGGCCAGTTCACACACAGATTGTGTGTCGCAAACTAATTAGGGTACCATTAGGGGGAGAGGGTGTGTGTTGGGGGAGGGGGGTGCATAGAGGGGCAGTCCACACACTAATTTAGTGTAGTACTCGCTCAAAAACCTATTAGTTAGGACGCCCTCTTGTGGAAGGGGTTGCAACGGAGGGGGTCACTATTGATAAGGACAGCACACACACTAATTTGATGTCGCAAACTTATCTAAGCAAGGGTGCCAGCTGGGAGAGATAACAACATTTCACACACTGATTTTGTGTGGCAAACGTATCAATTAAGGTGTCCTCTTTCCGAGCTGAGCTGATCAATTGTGAATGTCACCTTTTGACACCTGAAACCCCCCTAACTCACACCTCTCTTCCAGGTAATTGGCAGTTACAGCCTGGTTGAGAATGAATTGATCGAAGGTGCTCATTCTCAGACAGCATAGGCAAAAAAACGTTGAAAGGAGACCCCTTTAGATTTGTGATTATGTCATTTCTATTTTCGTTTTGGTCACGAGACTATGACACACAATTTCTAAGCTAATCTGCAAGGTCAAATTCTAAGCCTACTTGCATTAAAGGGAGCGCAGTCATGCATAATGAGATGTTTCAATCAGCAGTTGTGTCCCTTGTTGAAGATACTAGTGTTTCTCATCTTCTTCAGTTTCTCCTTTCATGAAAAGATTGAGGCTTATAGATACACGAAAATACCCAGCATGCCTCCCCCTAAATCGGCGTATGATGCCTGAATGACGGGGTAAAAACGGTCATACACGTGAAAATCCACTCGTGCAAAAACAAAATATGAGTGAATGAGTCTCAGCCCATGAACGAAGAAGAAGAACCTGCCCTGGCAACCGTCTCACGATTGCGACCACATGCCCATTACGACAAACCCATAAAATCCCCACCTTTTTTTTTTTTTAACATGATTCACCTTTCTATAGTGACCATTTCTGATCGGTCCCCCAGGTAGTTGTTTTCAGACAGATTTGACTGAAATTCAAATATAATACAAAGCAATTCAATACAGTTAGGATCTGCGTTTCACCTTCTTTAGGCCTAAAAAAAAAATAGGTGTAGTTACGGTAACCCGACCTACCCTATTTTTAGGGGCCGATCCTATAACTTTTTATTACATTTGTCAAAAAGAAAAAAAAAAAAAAAAAAAAAAACGAGTGCAAAAAACGCAAAGAAAGCGAAAGCGCCCGAGTCGCACACTTATTTCCCTGTCAAGTAGGTTTAATTTGTACACATTAGAAAAAAAAGTTTTAAAAAAAAAAGTGATTGCCTACCTACCTACCCTATTTTTTTTGGCTATGTTACCGTAACCACACCTTTTTTTTTTTGGCCTTACTACAAACGAACGCAGTCCAACCATAGTTTGGTCAAAACCACCTGTTACCTGTGATTGCCCCACTACGGGCTAAATCTTGCTGAATCACCGCGTTTAATTCTTTGTAAGTACAGTTAGTGAAAGTGATACCAGTTGTTTCTCCATTATGTAAGGCCAAGATAGGTATCATTTATCACTGCTGAGCTATCACTTACTGCAGCTAAATTCGTGTCACAACAGATTGCGATGAGTAGACACATTTTGCAAGCTCCATAGGATAGGCTTAGGTGTAAGTTTAAAGCCATATATGTACTCGATGACTATACACGCTAATTGCTTTACCAACAGCTGGAGACAGACTAAATTAAGTTCCCTGCAAAATATTGTGGTCTAGGACCCCTTAAATGTTGAGATATTTGAATTTTCATTTTGATCTGGATCGTCCTATTTATAGATTTGTCAACACATGTAACGTTGATGCAAGGGAGAGAACACCGCGGCTTTGTTGACATCCTCACTTTTTCAGAGGCTAGAACAAGCTGTAATGCATGTATTATGGTCCGCGCATGGTGACGTATCGTCATTATATGGTCTTATGGTGCGTTTGACATCGATTGTGGGCAAACTACACTTTGTAAACACGGGAGTGCGTTAGTATGCCTTTAAAGCAAAAGTCAACAATCTTCTTAACTCTTCAGTGAGAAAACATCCACCGCAAGCCATGTAGTATTCTCTATGTTTACCTCTCCTGTTTGAATTTTAACTAAGCCAGTGTCCCTTCTACTCATTCTTTCAATGGTCAAATTTACCCCCTAGAACTAATTCATTCTTGCCCTCCTTATGAACAGTTTTCATTGTCAGTAACCATCAAATTGCATGAGCTTCATGTAAATTCCTTAACAAGACATGCAGAAGAATTCAACATCATTTTTTGTTGCTTGCGGAGTCAAGAACTCTTAATTAAATGCTAAAATTGTGACTCTTAGCCTTCTAACTTTTGGTTTCTCCTCTTCTTCTTTACATTAACAAATTAAATACTCAGTGAAATCTGACATAAACGGACCATTCGAGCTGTGACTGTGTTCGGTGATATGATACAGATAGTTCAACTCTTCGTTAGGACTTTTCTCCACTGAAAATGGATTATTTCCTTTATTTGAGAATCTTGCCATTGGCACTGATACAACCACCTACATTTACTTCAATAACATGGGAAAAGACAAGAACACTTTTTGATCTCAAAACTCTGATGATGCTCAGACTAAAACATTAATCACTTCCTATACTTGTCACGTGGACAGAAGCATGTTGAAACAGATAAGGATTCAAAAACGTCGCCTTCTTCTATTTAGGTGTAAGGCATGAGTTTAACGTTATAATGTCAGCCTTTAATAAATGACAAATAAATATTTGCTACAGCAAGGCAAAAATCTAAAACACCCAAATGTAGCCATTATCAATCTGACTTGGGCAATTCAACCCCGAAGACTTTGCCCCCAAGAATATAAATAAACGTCACAAGTTTCAAACAAAAATTCTAACTCAATCAACAGACTAAAAAAAAATACCATAATTTATGAGTCAAAAAAAGGATGACATTTTTGAGTAAAAAAAAGGATGACATTTTGAGTCAAAAAAAGGATGACATTTTTGAGTAAAAAAAACCGATTACATTTTTTAGTAAAAAAAAACAATTACATTTTTGAGTCAAAAAACGATTACAATTTTGAGTTAAAAAAAGGACTACATTTTTGAGTAAAAAAAAGAGTACTGATAAAGGAAAGGAACGGAATGTACTCACAACTTAAGCCCTCTTCAGCGCTACGGAACGGTACGGACATGTCTTCTGATCCTGCCTCAACAAAAGCCAACGATTCGGTTGACCCACCGACCGACTGACCGACCAAACCCCCTCCACACGCAAACCTGAACATCTGCAACAAGAAATCTCAACGCAAAAATGTAAGTTATACCGTTCATATGCGTGGCAAAATTTCTTCCTTCTTTGAATTTTTTTTTTTTTTTTCGTTGTGGATTTGATGTTTATGTCCACACCAAAAAAGATACCACCAGCTGTGTTCACAAATCAGATTCAATGTGAACAAGCAATGGTATCCTTTCCAATGTGAACGTGTTCGTGGTCGTCTCTCCTTCAGCGATTGACTCTCTCGCAACTGAGTGAGTGCAGACTTAGAAAAGTTGTTCCATAACTTGCAAACTACACCTTTAACTTCTTGGCTTAAAATGTGTCCTGATAATGCATATATCTAACCCTTCTCCTAAAATACTACACCAGTGGCACCATACACATTATTGTAACCAAAAACACTAATGCTATATTCCGTTCCTTTCCATTACCTACCTGACAACAAAAGCTAAAATCATCTGATTCAGAAACTGACAACCTTCAAAGAACCACGATATTGGTAAATTGATTAATGTATGCAGCCTATTTTGGTTCTTTTGTAAAATTCTAACTAATACTGATACATACACAAATAGGGCTACCTTACAATGGTTACAGTGAAACTTATTTCCTGTAGCACACACAAAATACAATTACACAATCGCTACTATTGATAAATGTAGAAAAAAGATAAAAATAACAAGCGCTCAAAACTAACACACCCTGCATTTTAGGCCAACTCGAACTATTACACCAAAGTACTCACAAAAAACCCATATAAACGTAAGATTAAGAAGTACAACTACAGCTCCAAAACTGCTTCAAAATGAGAAGAAACAATCAACTTTTACCTTTGCAATAATCAAAATTGCACATATCTTTTCTTTGACTTCCTTAACCCCATCAGTGTGAAAATCTTGCTTGTGTTAATTGAATCTTTTTTCCACACAAAAAAAGGGGGAAAGAAAAAGAGGCAGGCGAGGCTCAGCGAAAGGAATTTCAGAAGAAACCTTTGCTTTTAAAAAAAACTGCCTGCCTGCTAACAGTCAAAAACTTAAAAACAAGGAGACTCTCATTTCAAACTCTGCTCTACGAACGCCAAACTCAAAAATTGTAAATGATGCCAGCGCCGGGGAAAAGAGAATAATTTTACAGCTTAAACTCACAAAATCAACATACCTTTATTCTAAACATTTGCCTATTACTTTCTCCCTACATAAATAAAACAACGGTTCTTGCCATTTTAACCCTGAAAAACCCTATCACAGTAAAATAAAAAATAAAATAAAAAAATGTTTTAAAAAACAAAACAAAACAAACCAAAAAAACCATGCTGAGCAATAACTACAACAACTTTGAAAAAAGTTTTCTTTCCAACAGCAAAAAAAACCAAAAACGTCAAAAAGTCAAGTTGAATGAACGCAAGGTCGCAAGCAGGTTCAAAGCGAGGGGAGAAAATTTGCAGTAATTTTTCAGCCCGCTTCTGATGTCTTCGCAAACAGAGCGAACAAACAAGGGCATCCCCCGCTAAACATCCCCGCCATTTGCACTGAACTAATATTGGCGTTGCGAGAAAATCCTGCTGCTCTCTTTTTCCCTCTCTCTTTTCCTCCTTCGTTTTGGCTGAGGGTGTGTAGTGGGGCGTTCTTACCTATGTACGTGGGAACAGTTTCACAGGTAAACGCTGGACAATTTGTACAAGATTCTCACACCTTTGTAGGAGAAAGTGGTATGCGTACAAACAACTGGAAAATTGCTATTTTGTCCATCGTTTTGTTCTAGATTCTTAAACTTTTGTCGTAGAAAAAAGTATACACGCTTACAACAGGAAAACTTATTTTGTCCGCAACTGTGTACAGAATTCCAAACTGACCTAAGATAGCTCACTCCATGCCGCTTCCAGATTACAACTTTCTATTGAATTCTCAATAATGGCGCAAGGAAAACAAGTTTGTTAATGACAAACTTACCACTAATTTCAACAGGATTCTTCAGCCACTTTTAAAGAGAACTGTTAGATGCTGCAGCTTTTTCTCCAGAGAGCAACATCTCAGCAGCTAGAAATGATTGCACTTCGAAATGTTAATGAGGGTCAAATTACACAACACTTTTGCACTAAAACAGGTAGTTAAGGTTGAATATTTTCAAATAGTCTTACTCTCCATGGATATATACAACATCTTCTGAAATTTGAAGGTTTTCTTTTTTGTCTGCTGCCATCAAGAGACTGTATACTCACAAGGCTTGACCGTGTAGGTTCTCAGAGTACACAAGCAACCTTCCTCTTTCCATACTCCAACCAACTCTCGGCCAACAACAAGGTCTAAATATCTCTACTGCTAGTGCTACGACCAAAACAGGATCCACAAACATTGAAATAAAAAGATCAAACACTAGTAACAGAAACTCTTAGCAGGTTGATTTACCTAACTACAGAAAGTTGTTTTTCGCTTGAAATCTGTCCTTCATATTTTGAATCACGGAAACTGGATCCACGAACATCCAAATAAAAAGGTCTAATATCGTGCTAGTGACAGAAACTCTTAGCAGGTTGATTTATCTAACTACAGAAAGTTTGTTTTTTCCTTGAAAACTGTCCTTCACATTTGAAATCATGTCACACAAATAAGTTCAACACAGATAGAAAACAACAATGTCCAAACAAAATCTGAAAAAAGTATTCAGACTTTTCAAGCAAGAAAAAGGTCCAACAGCCGTCATAACCACAACACAGCACCCTCCACTTTGAAACCAGCTGTAACTGTAGACTGCTGAGTGGGGCCATCTTCTTGCTGACTTCCTTCCTTATACTTATTTCCCTTCCTTCACACAGCACAAAGCCACGAGCTGAAGGCCTCTTCAGGGCCAAACTGCTAACGTCCACCACCACTGCTAACGTCCCACTTCTAAGGTAGACACGGTTCGAACCCAGAAAGATAGCCAAGACAAAGACAGCGCCTTTTCAAGGCGAAGCCGCCTCTCAAAATGCCCGAGGAGGCAGCGTCTCAGCCAATGTCTCTCGTGGCCATATTTGCTGACCCACGGCCCTCCTCCTTCCCGCCCTACTCCCGCCTTCCCTCCCCCGAGGAGGGCATGCCCCGTGTGTTGACTCGCAGAGTGGTCCGAGGGGAGACAATCGCGTGGCGTCCGCACTGCCATCCCCTGCCACACTCCGTAAACACGTCAACTAGAGTGATCCTTCCTGCTCAGCACGCTAAGTCGTCCCTCGCACGCGACCCCCCCGACACACTCACGCCCCAGGAATGATGGGAATGGAGCCGATCAGATCATCCACACCGCCGCTAAGACGAGCACCCGCGGCTTAAGTCCGACGTGGCCAGGTGTAAGATTGGCGCCGGGGTTCTAAACCGCTTGTCACCTACATGCGGAAAAGCTTGTTCCAAAAACCGTGAGGTGTTTGCCTGACATGTTTGGCAGCATGCATGTGTGACTTAAGGTTCCAACCCCCTCTGAAGATACTATGCAGCCGCCTGATACCCCCCCCCCCTCCTCCCCCTGGTCACTGTAAAAATCCACAGGAATGTTTAAGCCAACATGAAACTGACAGCATCCTTATCCACAAATTGTGAACCCTCAACAAAAAAACTTAAAGGTTCAAACCCCCTTTTGGCCACTGTAAAAATCCACAAGAATGTTTAAACCATCCCCTCTGAATGTACTATGCAGCAGCCTGATACCTCCCCGCCCTGGCCACTGTAAAAATACACGAAATGTTTAAGCCAACATGAAACTGACAGCATCCTTATCCACAAAATATGTATACCCTCGACAGAAAAACTTCAGGTTCAAACCCCCTCTGAAGATACTATGCAGCTACCTGAACTTTTCCCCCTGGCCACTGTAAAAATCCACAGGATGTTTCAACCAACGTGAAACTGACAGCATCCTTATCCACAAAATGTGTACCCTCAACAACAAAAACCAGGACTTCAAATAAAAAATCTACTAAGCTGTATAAAACACAAATATCTGGCATTCCAGAAAATACTGTCTAAAATGTTGATATGAAAGAAAATAATAAAAGTTTGTAGCTGGAAAGTGCCCTAAAAAAAATAAAAAATAAAAAGTTGCAATTCCCCCTTCTCTCAAAAATGAATAAATAGCCAAGGTAACAGTAAACTGAAATGCAGAAACATCACGACCAAAAAAGAAGTAACGAGCACACTTTTTAAAACGGAAATAGGTATAACCTTCAGAATAGCTAACTAAAATCATGACAGAGGCGAAAGAAAAGCAATTCACAAGCTATGCACCTGGTCACCACCCCCCACCCCCCCCCCCCCCCCCCCCCCCAAAGTTATAAACTGTCCGGTGACTGTACCTCACAATTGAGTGTTTTTACTTCTCAGTGAAACATGCAAATGCAGCAAACGTGCAGACTCATGTCTTTAACAGAGATGGAAAATAAATCACTTTAATCCCTCAACCCCCCAACCTCGCCACAACCCTCTCTTTTGTAAATTATTTTAATGTACAGAAAAAAGGTTTTGAACACGTACACAATGAAGGACGCAATCGGTTTGAATGACCTCCCGAACTTGAGATACTTGACACTAAACACGTCCAATCACCAATCAACGCTTGGCCTTTTTACATTTGACTCCTCCCAAATCTCTCACATTTTTCTTCTGCCCCTCCCCTTTAGCTTTACTCTTTGCCCTCCCTAAACTGCCCCTCTGTTCTCATACTCTAACCCCCATACCTCCTTCCCCAACAACCACCCCCTCCCCCCCCCCCCCCCCCCCCCCAACCAACACTCCCTTTCAAGGTACAGTAAAAAATTCAGTTTGTAGTGTGGCTTGCTTAAAGGCTGTTTGTACTTCTTAAAGTTGTGAGAACAAAAGACTGCTCTTGATAGTATGCTCGACAATTCTTAACACTGGACAAAGAATTATCCTCGATGCAGTTTTCTCCTGTCTGCGTTGTGTTTTGTTTTGTTGCATGCACACTGCTCTTTGGTTGTTTTATCAAACAAAAAAGGCCTGTGAGTGTGATTGGTATCTAAACTCTCAGAAACAAAGGTCTATGACAAAGAAACAAAGGTATGATGATATAATCACATTGTTCTCTGCTTTACCAACATGAATTGATCTTGGTTGACTGTTAAAACAGCTTTGAAGGTGTCACGCTTTCTTTGTCGATCTCTCTCTTTCTCTCTTAAACAGTTTATTACTTTATAAACTTTCTCTTTCTTGCTATCTCTCACAAATGTACTCTCTCTCTCTCTCTCTCTCTCTCTCTCTCTCTCTCTCTCTCTCTCTCTCTCTCTCTCTCTCTCTCTCTCTCTCTCTCTCTCTCTCTCTCTCTCTCTCTCTCTCTCTCTCTCTCTCTCTCTCTCTCTCTCTCTCTCTCTCTCTCTCTCCCTCTCTCAGAAGTTATAATATACAGTTATAATGTGTTAAGTTTGATGTGATAGTTCTTTGAATATATTGTTTTCTGTTCTTGTTGACCCTATATTAGGGCGAGGGCTGGATGTAAAAAAGCATTATTCTTGTTTATCTAATACCCTCGATAATAAAGATTTTGTCTTGTCTTGTCTGTCTGTCTGTCTGTCTGTGTGTGTCTCTGTCTGTCTGTGTGTGTCTCTGTCTGTCTGTGTCTCTGTCTGTCTGTCTGTCTGTGTCTCTGTCTGTCTGTCTGTCTGTGTCTCTGTCTGTCTGTCTGTCTGTGTCTCTGTCTGTCTGTCTGTCTGTCTCTCTCTCTCTCTCTCTCTCTCTCTCTCTCTCTCTCTCTCTCTCTCTCTCTCTCTCTCTCTCTCTCTCTCTCTCTCTCTCTCTCTCTCTCTCTCTCAGAAGTTGTCTTTCCTTTTCCCATACCTTCACATGGGCAAGTTTACAAAAATGTCACCTGCAATTCAGTTCTTGATTCAAACCAGTGTTAGCTGTATAATCAATGATAATATTTGCTAAATACTTATTTTGTATTCCGAAGACTAACATGACAGATGATAAACTCGTCAACCGACGTCTCCAACTTGACAATGCAGGAAAGGCTGAAAAACTTTGAGCTTTACAATTATGTTATTCAAACAATGCAGTATGTGAATAACGCATGAAACCTGCTTTGAAATCTGACTAACTCTTCCAACTTAAAACAACAACATAAGAAACCAACCCTGGTCAATTATGTAGTCATTACAGCCATTATTATCCATGCCTTCTAAAAAGTTTCGTCAAAAGTACTATTTGACAATTAAGCATTCGCAAAGCGTAGTCTCGTGAGAAGATGGTTCGTAAGGCTCTTAAGTAGGGGGTGAGCACAATTTACATAATTCAGCATAAAGTGTCAAAATTATAATTTCCATAAATACATAATTTACAAGAGTTTCACCCTCCACAAAAAATGTCAACTTCTTCAAAGCAAATTTCATACTTGAAGCAAAAGAAACCAAACAAGTCGCGTAAGGCGAAAATACAATATTTAGTCAAGTAGCTGTCGAACTCACAGAATGAAACTGAACGCAATGTCATTTTTCAGCAAGACCGTATACTCGTAGCATCGTCAGTCCACCGCTCATGGCAAAGGCAGTGAAATTGACAAGAAGAGCGGGGTAGTAGTTGCGCTAAGAAGGATAGCACGCTTTTCTGTACCTCTCTTTGTTTTAACTTTGTGAGCGTGTTTTTAATCCAAACATATCATATCTATATGTTTTTGGAATCAGGAACCGACAAGGAATAAGATGAAAGTGTTTTTAAATTGATTTCGACAATTTAATTTTGATAATAATTTTTATATATTTAATTTTCAGAGCTTGCTTTTAATCCGAATATATGATATTTATATGTTTTTGGAATCAGCAAATGACGGAGAATAATATAAACGTAAATTTGGATCGTTTTATAAATTTTTATTTTTTTTTACAATTTTCAGATTTTTAATGACCAAAGTCATTAATTAATTTTTAAGCCACCAAGCTGAAATGCAATACCGAAGTCCGGGCTTCG
>NW_027128413.1:0-22297 GCF_037325665.1 Littorina saxatilis
CGGACGTTTGTCCCATTCACTTATCCATGAAATGAATGCGAGCTTCTGGATATATGGCCAATGAAAATTCTTCAAAAGGTTTCAAACATTGAGCCCTGGTTTTTCTGAGTGTTGTTCGCTCATTGAACACTTTGGTTTTAACCAACTTCACCAATTTGTCTTTGGAGAAATGTCTTCCAGAAAAAATAGTGTGCAATTGTAAAAAGTTCAGTACACAATCTTTACCTGGCAATTTACCCTTTGTGCCTGTCCCTTTAGCAGTAAAAAAAGACTTGAAAATAAGAGGAAACTGATTCAGTGTCAGCAAATGTCCAAACAACATAGTCTCTTTTCTTTTTCAATGAACCCTGAGCAGAAGAGGGCTGAGCACCAGTCTGACTAGAGTCCTGAGCAACAGTCTGACTAGAGTCCTGAGCAGAAGAGGGCTGAGCACTAGTCTGACTAGAGTCCTGAGCAGAAGAGTCCTGAGCACCAGTCTGACTAGAGTCCTGAGCACCAGTCTGACTAGAGTCCTGAGCACCAGTCTGACTAGAGTCCTGAGCAACAGTCTGACTAGAGTCCTGAGCACCAGTCTGACTAGAGTCCTGAGCAACAGTCTGACTAGAGTCCTGAGCAACAGTCTGACTTTCTTTCTTTATTTGGTGTTTAATGTCGTTTTCAACCACGAAGGTTATATCGCGACGAGGGAAAGGAATGGGGGAAAAGGGGGAGATGGGATAGAGCCACTTGTTAAGTGTTTCTTGTTCACAAAAGCACTAATCAAAAAATTGCTCCAGGGGCTTGCAACGTAGTACAATATATGACCTTACTGGGAGAATGCAAGTTTCCAGTACAAAGGACTAAACATTTCTTACATACTGCTTGACTAAAATCTTTACAAACATTGACTATATTCTATACAAGAACCACTTAACAAGGGTTAAAGGAGAAACAGAATCCGTTAGTCGCCTCATACGACATGCGGGGTGCAGAGAAATAAGGATGTGGAAAAGAAGACTTTTGGTAAGTGAAATAAAGGTGATGGATCCAGTCAGGTAGAAATAAGACAACAAGAAAAGAATTGGAAAACTGCAGGGAATAGTAGGGAGAGTTTCCTTGGAAGGAAATATAGGTGAAAGGACTGGTAAGGCAGAAATAAGACAAAAGAAGAGAAGAAACAGAACCGTTAGTCGCCTCTTACGACATGCTGGGTAGCATCGGGTAAATTCTTTCTGGTCCCAACCAATATGGGACTCCCCCTAACCCGCGGGGGGTACCAGTCTGACTAGAGTCCTGAGCAGAAGAGGGCTGAGCACCAGTCTGACTAGAGTCCTGAGCCCTTCTTACTGAAAAAAACCATGACACCCTCCACACATCACACGTTTTTCAACTCCCTGGTTGCGCTCACATATGAACTTGCCTTCTTTTGGCAGCGTCCGATTTGTGTCCAAAATTCCGTCTTTGCGAATAGCTGCAAAAGCACTATCCCGTTCTTGTCCACAGGGAAGTTTTAATGCAGCTTGAACTGCTTCTTTTTTTCTTTATTTGGTGTTTAATGTCGTTTTCAACCATTCAAGGTTATATCGCGACGGGGAAAGGGGGGAGATGGGATAGGGGAAAGGGGGGAGATGGGATAGAGCCACTTGTTGTTTCTTGTTCACAAAAGCACTAATCAAAAAATTGCTCCAGGGGCTTGCAACGTAGTACAATATATGACCTTACTAGGAGAATGCAAGTTTCCAGTACAAAGGACTTAACATTTCTTATTTACTGCTTGACTAAAATCTTTACAAACATTGACTATATTCTATACAAGAAACACTTAACAAGGGTAAAGGAGAAACAGAATCCGTTAGTCGCCTCTTACGACATGCGGGGGGCAAAGAAATAAGGATGTGGAAAAGAAGACTTTTGGTAAGTGAAATAAAGGTGATGGATCCAGTCAGGTAGAAATAAGACAACAAGAAAGGAATCGGAAATCTGCAGGGAATAGTAGGGAGAGTTTTCTTGGAAGGAAATATAGGTGAAAGGACTGGTAAGGCAGAAATAAGACAAAAGAAGAGAAGTAAAGGGGTGGGGTAGCTTAGTGGAAACACTCCCGCCGCGTGAAGGCGACCCCATGGGAGCAACTGCTTCTTCATCAGAATGTTTACGTAGTAAATGTCTTCTCAGATGGCTGTCAAAATCTCCACAGTAAACACAGATTTCCCTGAAGAAGTTCACTTCGAAGTAGAAGTTGCTCCTTTTTCACTGACTGTTGAAGTAGAAGTTGCTCCTTTTTCACTGACTGTTGAAGTAGAAGTTGCTCCTTTTTCACCGGCTGTTGAAGTAGAAGTTGCTCCTTTTTCACCGACTGTTGAAGTTGCTCCTTTTTCACCGACTGTTGAAGTGGAAGTTGCTCGATCCTTTCCCACCAACTGTTGAAGTATAAGTTGGTCCTTTTTCACCGACTGTTAAAGTAGAAGTTGCTCCTTTCCCATCGACTGTTGGAGTAGAAGTTGCTCCTTTCCCACCGACTGTTGAACAGAACACAACATTGATGTAAAAAAAAGATATAGAAGGGATCCGAGTCCCTTCGAAAGATTATGCCAATATGTATGTGCATGCTGGGTATCTGCTTTGACCAGTCTAATCGTACCGTGAAGCAGGATCTTTTTCACATGCATATATATGATGCACACGTCGAGAATAGGCACGAAGAGTCTTACATAAGTCGACCCTGGATAGACTGAAACATCATCCACCCTACTTTCGAAGGGACTCAAACCCTTAACTTAACTTTGTTTGCTCACCGCCCAGTCCACCCTTCGGTTATCTCAGGGCAGTGCTGCTTTGACATTTAATGTGCGCCACACACAAGACAGATGTCGCAGCACAGGCTTCATCTCACCCAGTCACATTATTCTGACACCGGGCTAACCAGTGGACTCAAACCCAGCCAGGCATGTACTATGTAGAGCAGCAAAATGTCGCCTAGACGACAATTTGCCGCAACAATGAACATAATTATGCTGACTTTGTCACAGAATAAGGCTGTCGGTTGAACTTTGAAGGCTGTTGGTATTTATTCATGCATAGTGTGTGTTATTCTTTTTTAAAAACCGTTATGGTTTTATTTTCAAGATGGGTGCATATAAATGAGCAACTGATTGTCTGGCTATCTGACTGACTAGAAGAAGAAGAAAACAAGCATTGTCCGAGTGTGCGGGCAATATACCACCACCTGCTGCATAGATTTTCTCCATTTATTCCCTAACATTTAAAATTAAAAAGTCAATAATGAAAATAAGAAACACATACAGACAGTTTGAGCTATCAGTAAACTGCCGTGGGATGTTTGTTTGTTTGTTTGTTCGTTCATGGGCTGAAACTCCCCCGGCTTTTTATTTACGTGTATGACCGTTTTTACCCCGCCATTTAGGCAGCCATACGCCGCTTTCGGAGGAAGCATGCTGGGTATTTTCGTGTTTCTATAACCCACCGAACTCTGACATGGATTACAGGATCTTTTTCGTGCGCACATGGTCTTGTGCTTGCGTGTACACACGGGGGTGTTCGGACACCGAGGAGAGTCTGCACACAAAGTTGACTCTGAGAAATAAATCTCTCGCCGAACGTGGGGACGAACTTACGCTGACAGCGGCCAACTGGATACAAATCCAGCGCGCTACCGACTGAGCTACATCCCCGCCCCACTGCCGTGGGATAACATAGGATAGCCAAGCCCCATCTTTGAGAAAATTGATAGCAATCACGAGCCGTCACTTACGCAAATTACGCTATTTATGCACTTGGTATTCGGTCCTGGAACTGGTACTACAAGAAATATATCACAGTCGGATATCCGATCGGATATCACTTCTATTCAGTAATCCAAAATCAATTCTGGTCAGTCCAATTGTTGACATGAGCTAAAGCAGGGCAACAATTTTCCGCTCAACACAGGCACAGTACAAACAGATTATTTATACACAAAAAAGTCATACTGTATCATGCAGGGCCGGACTAGGCTAAGAGGAGGGGGGGGGGGGGGGGGGGGTTTGCCAGTGGTGGCTAGGGGGAACATCCCCTTGGCGGGGGTGAGGGGGCAAAGCCCCCTGAAGCTGATGGGTAGGTTATATTCTGAGATAGGAAAATGGTCGCTCCTTGCATGAAACGGCATAAAATAAACAATAATAAAAAATGTTTTAAATAAGTGAGGTACATGATTAGGCTGGGGGGGGGGGGGGGTTGCGCAACCCCATAACCCCCCCCCCCGGTAGTCTGGCCCTGCCATGCATGTGAAACCTGGCAATGTTATTTGTCTTTGAAAAAAATACCTTCATTTGAAGAGGACACACTTTCCTTTTGTAGGGGGTGGTTGTACAAGTGGCAAAATTGAGTACACGGTAGATACAGAGTCTGCGTCAGAGTTTTCCGTGTCTGGTCGGTATGAGGCATCCTGTCAAACAATTTAAATACAAACCGGCATGAAAATCCCACAAATGTATTATAATTTTGGTTTCTTTCAATACTTACCCTGTGGGTATTACATATGCATTATCCTAATATGATGCCATAATTGCTAGCACGAAAAATATGATAAACATTTATGTCTAAACCAATATTTATCCTGCCAGATAAATCTATACCTAAAGGTACATCTTTTTATTGGCTTATTGGAATCCTCACGTTGGAAAATGTCTGCGACCATTTTTGTTATGTCTCAAAAGTATTTATAAGCGCTGTACGATCCAACAATCTTCCGATCGTGTACGTCGGAAGTGACCTTTAAACTTTTAAATCGAAATTCGCCTGACCGTCGGCTCGACCACAGGCAAGGCAGGCGTTAGCTTTGGGGATTGGTTTGGTATACAGAGAGAGCCTCTCTCTCAGTGCTGGGCCAGTCGCTATTATAGAATACTGATGGGCCGGTCGATGGAACGTGCTGTGCGTTGAGCTGTGATTGTCGCGGAGGGTATGAATGACACCGCTTTCATTATCTGTACGATAGCTACCCATTGCCTAAAATTTGAAATACGGGCTTAGTTATTTACTTAGAAGTGTGCATTTTTCTTGGGTGTGAGTGTGTGGTTGTGCACAAGCTGTTTGGTCTACTGTTGGGGGGGTAGAACGCCAGTTTCTAAATATGTGATGGTCTCCCCGACTGCATAGCATACAGAGTGCTCACCAATGCAGTTTCAGTGCCAGTAGGGGGTTCGCTGTTACTATACGATCATTCTGTGAACTACACAAGTTATGAACATGTGCTGTTTGGCCAAGAAGTGGCGTATTTAGTACATATGGGCGTGAATACTGGGTTTTCTTTCTAGTGCAGTAGTGGTGGAATGCTAGCTTCCTGGAGATTAAAACTTGGGTGGAATATAGTTAGGAAGGAAGGTTGGGATTCAGATCGGCTAAAAATAAACATGGCAAAAATTGCTCTGGACTGGCCCTTTAATCAACAGTTGTATATTATTGATTTCGGGGATATAACAGTTACAAAACTACATATTCAGGTTCGGATTTCAAATCCCCATTGATCTCCTCTCCGTATTCCAATGAAACAAGAAGAGCAAACGCTCGATCGAGTCACTTTCGCAGTTCTGAATATTATATGAGGCATCAGATGGACAGGAAGAAATTGCTATTCACAACACAATGAGTCACGTTCACATAAAATTTGAGCCCGGTCACTTTTATAGTTTCCGAGAAAAGCCCAACGTTAAGTTGTGTGTTGCCGAACAGAAAAGGCTAGTTATCTCCCTTGTTTTTCTGATAACGTTCGTAAAAGGCTACAGATGTAAATACTTTGATGTAAAGAATAATCCTACAAAGTTTCAATCACATCCGATGAACTTTGTCAAAGATATAAAATGTCTAATTTTTCCTTTGACGCTGACCTGTGACCTTGAAAAAGGTCAAAGGTCAACGAAACCATCGTTAAAGTGTAGAGGTCATTGGAGGTCACGACTAAACAAAATATGAGCCCGATCGCTTTGATAGTTTCCGAGAAAAGTCCAACGTTAAGGTGGTGTCTACGGACGGCCGGCCGGACGCCGGCCGGACAGACTAACACTGACCGATTACATAGAGTCACTTTTTCTCAAGTGACTCAAAAATCAAAACAAAACAATCAACCCCATACGATTCCACGCACACAGATGCACCCATTTTCACATTCCCCTCACAGCGCGGGTATTGTCTATTTTATTCTATGCACAAATAAGCGATGCTTTGAGTAAAACCAACGTTTGGATTGACCATTGCATTATCTTATCAGTGTTTATGTAGTGCCCATATCACACCATATCCCATTACGCGTAATAGGCAAGTATGTCACACACTTTCCTTCTCTGCCACTACTAAAGCAAACGTGTGCAAGATTGTTACATGCTTTGGAACATGTGCAAGAACGGATTCAAACTCGAAATCGTCCCCCAAAAGCCCCAAAATGCACACACAACTTTTATTTCTCCTGCTGTTATCGTTTCTTCTCTTTACAAATTCTTCAACGCTGAGAATACTGAGAACGGCATCCCAGACGACAGTACTGTTCCCATACGCGAATTTAGCTGCCCTTGGAAAGTGGCTCGCTCAGGAGGCCTGTTAGTCTGAAACTGGAAGGACAGAGTTCTGAACATAGATGACAAAGACCCCGAAAAGAACAACATTTCGCGGATGCAGACACAGAAAGACGTCACGAAGAATGCGATGCTTCAAAAGATACAGACTGTGACGATGACTGTGACGTCGTTCACATATACCGAGACGTCATTCATAGTTGTTCGTTCACTTCCGTCAAAAAGTAGATCTCTCCACAATGGCTGCTCCTGTGTTTAGGTTTGTCAAGCTTGAGTACGCAAAACGTGTTTGTTCTCTCCTCTGTTGAAGCTGTGACATAAATGCTATTCCGACTTGGTCGTGTGACAGAGTTTTCTTCCACACTCGATTAGCTGATGTCTAACTCAGCCTGACGGCTTCGTTAGACAATCAACGTAATCTCGTGTGGAAGAAAACGTGTCACACGACCAAGTCTGAATAGCAGGTAATGTGATATGGGCACGACATATATATTTTAGTTTCTACACTCACACTGCTCTCAGATGCTGAATGGTTTGATTGGTCAGACTCGATAGATTCACACTCAGTAGGAAATCCTGAGAAAAAAAATCAACAAATTGTTTTAGCAGCAGCATTTCATCCACAGGGGTGCTGGTGACTAAGACCTTCCAAATCTGAAATCCACAAGATATTATTTTTTTGGCGCACCTAAATCGGAAGACTAAATAGTCAAGCATGAAAACACACAAGAAAGCTATAGGAAATTGACGCCAAAAAAAATTGATGAGCGGGGTGGGTGGGGGTGCAATCTATGATCCGATTCGTGGCCCCAGGGTGATGACGCTGTTGAAAGCGCCACATTTCAGTGGCAGTGGAGTGGAGTAACGCTTGCCGCGTCTTTCGTGGGATGTCTAGCAGACGACATCGCCAGCTATACTTTCTCGGTAATGAGAAATCGAAATCTTTAGAGTTAATTCCTGAATCGGACCTGATCAAATCGGAAATTATTTTTAAGCAAACATCCCAAATCAGAAATCCGTTTTGAATCAGACAACTAGCACCCCTGCATCCAACAGCATAGCAACAATTCCCAAGTATCATACAAATTAACACACAAGTGCACAAGACATACGGTACTTTACCCACTTTTGTTTTTTTACAACTGCCGATAACGCATGATTCTGCGTAATTGACGCACTGAAATCACGCCGAGATTTTCACTCACTGCGTCAACTGCGCAGGTTTTGACCCCTGTGAAGAAGCTTCCGTGCACAGCAGACACTATTTCCGAACGTCACCACTGAGGTGCGTTTCCGAATGCAAAGTCACAAGTATACAACGCTAGCAAAATCGCGTGACGTTCACTACTACTGTGTAGCGAAATAACTAACTTTGCAAGCCAAGTTTTCCTTGCCTTCAGTCGCTAGTTTACACACGTTAAACTTTGAGAAAAATCCTAGATAAAATATGACTCCCTAAAATTCCAAAATGACTTCCAGATTTTTGGACAGGGGGTCATCATGACTCTTTGTTTTGAATCCTACAGGGAGCTCTGATGTGGGCAAAACAGGACCCCTGTCCACTTGGTTTGACGCCAAATCAGACTCTTGGCCATATATGTTGATCGTTAAAACTATGTACAGAACATGTGGATTCATGGGCTGAGACTAGCAGTGATTCTACATCATATTTCAGATCAAAGTCAAATAGCAATGAAGGTGTGCAGCAAAATCGACTGAAAAACACCAGGTATCCACTTGGTTTCCAAACAATATGCCGAGATGACATCACTCGCCTTTCTTTGTTTGTATCGGTGGCTGCGGACCCTCGACTTCTTCACAAGGTGATTCAGCATCAGCATCACTACCGTCTTGTTCACATTCGACTGTTTGTCCTGGTAGAGCAAAAGGAAAGAAGAAAATTTTACACATTATTTAGGATGGGAATTGGAAAAAGTGAAAAAGGCGGAAATTCACCTTTATGATCCCCCCCCCCCCCCCCCCCAAAGTGTATGTTTCTGGTAACGTGACTAAAAAATATAGGGTAGGTAGGTCGGGAATCTTTTTTTTAAAACATCTTTTCAACTTATTTTGTCAAAAAACAGGATTTTTTTTCCTTCGAAAAACCATTTTTTTCTTGTTTTGTTTTAAATGCAAACAAAGTCGAGTCGGCAGGGAAAATAGGTAGGGTCAGGTGACCAGAAACATACAACTTTTTTTTTTGGGGGGGGGGGGCTTATGGGTGATTTGCGGGTCAATTCCCATCCCTGATATTTCTGAACATCCCTCTGTTCTGTCCTTATGGTGCGCCAAATTGCTGACCACAAATTTCATAACCCATATTAGACTGAAAATCTGAGGCCTGATCTAGGAACGCTGAAGAAGAAGAAGAAGCTATAACCAGGGGTGTGGTTTGGTGTCAGATATCGGTCCTAGACCGGAATTTTTCCTAATTGTCCGAAAAATTGTAATCCAGTCAAATGTCCGTCCATTTACATGATAAGCCGGTCCATGACCGCTCAGTTTGCTATAAAATCGGTCAGACCTAAAACCGTTTATTAAACAAGATGGCAAATAAACTTACAAGCTAACATATATATATATATAGAAAACGATCACTCGTATTCGTCCTCATGGTCCAATTGAGATTATGTAAACATGGCCTCCATTGAATCCCTGATTAAAAAAAGAAACATCAAAGAACTCTGGAATGTTTTGGGAGTAGGGGTAGGGTTTTGGTAGATGAACAGGGAAGTGAGCAATACGAGGCCACCGATCTGTTGGCGTCAGCATCGCAACCATCGGTATCGGGTTTGGGAGAAGAATCAACCCAAAAAACAAGCGAAAGAGGTTCTTCAGTTGGAACACAGCATCAGTCTGTCTTAGTTTGCCTCAGTTATCAATGCAACAGCTCAACCTACAGTCCCAGGAAGTAGGACAACCTTCAATTAACATTTTGTTTTCTCCAAAATAATTATGTAGTGTCACCATATTGGTTTGTTCTTATTTTTATTGTCAGTTCATTACTAGTCAGAAGCTGATTGAAGGTTAGCTGTGTTTGTGTGCTTTCTCATTTGATAAGAGAGAGAAAGAGAGAGTTTTTGTAACATTAAATGTCCGTAAAATATATGGAAACGGTCAAATGACCGGAAAAAGTTTTGTTGATCAGGACGATTTGTCCGACCATCAAATTTTCTAGCTACACCTCCGTATAACTCTACTTAACTGCACCAAAATCCACTGCACTGAAAAACGCCAGGTTTCATGTTTTAAAGAGGCGACTCCTGGTATAAAAGGAGCCAAGCTCCGCCTTGTTCAGTATGTTTGGGGAGAATGAGCTCGTCACTTCAGAAAGAAAAATCAAAAATTATGCCAGAAAGCAGTAGTTTTTCGACACGAAATGTGTTCGAGTTTTATATAAAGTAGTGACGAACACAATAGCACACAAACTTGGATAGAACACAAGGCACATGCATGCAAATGGGGGGGGGGGGGTGGGGGGGGAGAGAGAGAGAGAGAAAGAGAGAGAGAGAGAGAGAGAGAGAGAGAGAGAGAGAGAGAGAGAGAGAGAGAGAGAGAGAGAGAGAGAGAGAGAGAGAGAGAGAGAGAGAAAGCACGAACGAATGGCACACACTGTGTGAGAATAAAACACAGAAAGGGGGTGGGGGGGGGGGGGGGTGGTTGGAGAAACCCCGAGTAACAAGAAAAATTCCGAAGCAGCTTGTACCCTCTTATCTTCGAACAAACTCAGCTATACCAAACGGTCAGTGTGCGGTGTAACTGGAATGTTTCTAGTTCAGATACGTCAGCTCCTACACATCTCATAACAAACACCGCTCTTCGATTTACGGTGTTGACAACAGAATTGCCAACAGGAACCTGGGGGGAAGAAGAGAAAGTTTGCTGCCTATCACAGTGTTGATTGACACAATGGAAAGCAAAGGTGCTTGCTAGACCCTTTCTACTTTATACAGTTGCACAGCATGAAAGCAAAAGCTATACACACTAAATTTGCTGAAATGTTGTCACCTAGAATTTTGATGTCAACTATTCTGTTCCCTGCTGGAGATTCCACAGTCAAATTTGCATCATCAGTTTCCTCACTCTCTTCCCACTCACTGTCTGATTTATCTTCTTCCTCATTACCAGACTCCTCACTACTACAATCAAAGATCAGTTTGTACAAGGCAGGGTTCTCTAGTTTTTGTTCCGATCGAGTGGTACAATCTGCTGATTCACTTGTAGTTGTACCAAAACTTGAACTTTCAGCACTTACAGTTTCGTCACTCGATGCTATACTTTCGCTGTTTTGATTCGTCTGCTTCTTCATGTGCTTATTTCCACAAAATTTGCGTTTCTTGGGCTTTGAAGGCCCATACTTTTTATCCCCGGGCATAGTCTTTACCAAAACAAACTGCAATACCCTAAAATACACTCAACACACCTACACACAATGTATCTTGAAAGTAAAATGAACACAGCATGCGCGACACAGTAAACGGTCTAGTCGGCCATTTTGAATGGCAGATAGGGAGGTGCCCATTGTTTCAGGTTTTCAAGGGAGTAATCCTTGTTATTAGGTACAGAAGGAGAGTGACTGAATGTTATTTTTTACTGTTTTGGGTCGCCATTTTGGGTGTTGTCAGCACCACACCCACCCAACTAAAAGGCTATTATCTCAAACAATGATTTGTTTATGCAAAATACAATTGCAGCACATGAAAGATGAATAATGTCTGAATAAAATGAGCCATAACAAAGGTATGTATCTGAAAAATGATGTTTTGGCAAAATTCTGGGCGACCCTAAAATACAATTTATTTACCAAAGAACATACATTTTACCATTAACAGTGATTATTTGATTATCATATTGTTATAGCAAGCGCCTATGGCGTCAACTGAAGTGCAGGTGCACTCACACGACAGCTAAAATTGACATCGCAGGTCTCTCTGTGGTGTGGTAAACCATGTCACGGAAGCCACTTGTGAGCCTCTCAACATAATTTATGTGATTTTCAAGCCATTGTATTAGCTCCAACGAAAGTCGGTATCTATGTCAGTATGTGCAGCAAAAATTTGGTAACAGACATTTAGAAAAGTGAGGATTCCGATAAGCAGAAGAACTAGGCAACAATTTTGACTGGAGGTCCCCTTTAACTGCATGGGTACGAAACTTTGTATGTAAGCTCTCTGTGTAAAATCACTAATAAATCAACCAATTTACATTAATGAGTCACAGTTGCAATAGGAGTAACCACACAAAGCACTTGACACTGGTTGACACTGAAACAGTCTGACTGATGACAGAAAATATCTCTTTTATCCCCCCCCCCCCCCCCCCTATATATTGTCAAGTTCTGAATATTATATGAGGCATCAGATGGACAGGAAGAAATTGCTATTCACAACACAATGAGTCACGTTCACATAACATTTGAGCCCGGTCACTTTTATAGTTTCCGAGAAAAGCCCAACGTTAAGTTGTGTGTTGCCGAACAGAAAAGGCTAGTTATCTCCCTTGTTTTTCTGATAACGTTCGTAAAAGGCTACAGATGTAAATACTTTGATGTAAAGAATAATCCTACAAAGTTTCAATCACATCCGATGAACTTTGTCAAAGATATAAAATGTCTAATTTTTCCTTTGACGCTGACCTGTGACCTTGAAAAAGGTCAAAGGTCAACGAAACCATCGTTAAAGTGTAGAGGTCATTGGAGGTCACGACTAAACAAAATATGAGCCCGATCGCTTTGATAGTTTCCGAGAAAAGTCCAACGTTAAGGTGGTGTCTACGGACGGCCGGCCGGACAGACTAACACTGACCGATTACATAGAGTCACTTTTTCTCAAGTGACTCAAAAAATCCATCTCACACGGCATAAATAAATCCCTGCGCCTTGAATATGTGCGCGATATAAATTGCATAAAATTAAAATAAAAAAATAAAAAATCCCTGCGCTTAGAACTATACCCATGGAATACGCGCGATATAAGCCTCATATTGAGAGGACACGTCAGCACTATTACAGAAGCTGTCTTGACGGCTAAAACAAGTGCACAGTTCTGTAGTTAGGTAAGCAAAGGAATGTGTGTACAAATGCACACAGAGGGACAACTATAAAGACAGAAGACAGTCACAAAGGCAAATGGAGAGAGAGAGGGAGAGAAATAGTGGCTCTAGACTATCATCATCACCACTACAGTGGACCCCGACACCCCCCCCCCCCCTTTTAAGACCCCCGATTTAAGACTTCCTCCTTTTTCAGACTTTCTTTGCATGACCTCAGTACATTTACCTCCATTTTAAGACTCCCTCCTTTTTCAGACTTTCTTTGCATGACCTCAGTACATTTACCTCCATTTTAAGACTCCCTCCTTTTCAAGATCAGATTTTCTCGCAATTTTGGAGGTCTTAAAAGGGGGGTTCCACTGTACTCTCATACCTCCTCCCCAACAAGATTCAAACCCCTTACCTCGTGGCTCTTGCCCTGCCTGATGCAGACGGCTGTGACACCTGGCTACGATCTTGCAGCGTAGCTTCCACACGCGTGTAAGTCGTGCGGGTTATCATGGGGTGACCTTCGAGCGTCTGGCCAAAGACGACCTGCTGGGAGGTCATTTTAGGATCCTTGAGCTGTGTGCTGTTGGACTGAGGGTGAGTGTCCCTGTCTCGGGCGCTCTGTCTGTCGGGGCGTCCTGGGGCTGGAACAAAAGGTGGTGGAAATATTCATTTCCATTTTCATTACTTTATTGTCCCATCACTGGGAAATTCAGGTCAGTTCCTCCCAGTGGAAAGCTAGCAGCAACAGAGTCGCGCTACCCAGGTGTGTGCATGTTTAGGTGTAATCAGCCACCTGCACTTGTGGCAGAATGAGCGAGGTCTTTTACGTGCCACAGTGGTGACACGGGGGTGGAACATGGACACCGTCTCTGAGTCTGCACATAAAGTTGACCTGTGTCCGCCCCAGCCCGGATTCCAACCTGCGACCCTAGGATCACAAGTCCAGTGCTCTACCAAATGAGCTACCGGGCCCCCAAATTCCACATGTGAACATTTACTGACTGGAACGCCAGACAATTTAGCTTTTCTTATCTCGTTCCTTTTTTTTTGTTTTTTTTGCAATACAAAAAACTGAAGATTGGTGATTTCTTCAAAATATTCTGGGACATATTCACACGAAGCAGATCAGGGAAACTGGCTAACTTCTGACAAAAGTCTCTGGGAGAAGAAAAAAGACTCCGGACATGACTGTCTCCTGCATTCCCCCAAAAGTGGCGTATGACTGCCTGAATGGCAGGGTAAAAACGATCATGCACTTTTACGTGCATGATCATAAGTGAACGTGGGATTTTCAGCCAATGAACGAAGAAGAAGTCCCTGCTTGTGTGTGTGTCACAATGATGACAAGCATGTCACAACTGAAACCGATGATTCAACTTGTTTTGAACTTGATGTGATTTTGTGACTGGCGTACCTTTGACATATCGTTGGTTCCTGGAGAAGACATTGAGCACACTGTAGGGGTCAGAGTGAGGGTTCTCCCAGCGAAGGGTGGGGCCGGGGGCAGGAGCCCTGTACAGCACACCGCTGAAGGCTCCAGTCTCTGGCGCCGGTGTGGTGCCGTTACGCCCTGCCTGTAACGCAGCATCGTAACAACATTGATACAGTGGAACCACCCCTTTTAAGACACCCCCAATTCAAGACTCCCTCCTTTTTAAGACCTTGTTTTTTCAGACTTTCTGTTCATAACCTCTGTAAAATTACCCCCATTTTAAGACTCCCTCCTTTTTAAGACCTGATTTTCTCAAATTTTTAGAGGGGGTTTTCACTGTACTCTTTTGGTACTGTCTTTTGGTACTGTCTTTTGGTACTGTCTTTTGGTACTGTCTTTTGGTACTGTCTTTTGGTACTGTCTTTTGGTACTGTCTTTTGGAATGAGCTGAACAAAAATTTCGAAACAGAACAATTTGTCAAAGCTCTAATAACAAGCTGTATGTAACAGGACAATCGGAGTGAGATTATGTTGATTGGTACTTTTTATACCAGTAACATTTGTTGGTTGGTCAATTATGATATCAGCAGGATTTGATTAATAATAAACTGCTGTGTATGCTGCAACATCACAAAAGAACATGAACATGCCTTAAAATAAACAACAGACTGGACATTTTTTTCAACTAACATATTTTAGTCTCTGCTAATGCCCTGCGGATATAATGCATGACACAATACTGTGATACTGCACAATGTAATGCGCAGAGGAGCAAAAACTACCTACAGTATAATCAGGTGGCTCAGGCATTTGAAAGGTACGATACAGTATATTAATAAAATATAATCAAAACCAGCGCAGCGTCTGTTTTCATGTGGTTTTCATGGTTCAATAGTACCAGTGTTGGTGTAAGTCTGAGTCTGTCACAGTTATAACATTTTTCTTTCAGACATTTTTCAAATTCCGTCCAAAAAACCTGGACATGTTCACATTGCCACAAATAATGATAAACTGTATCTTGTTCTAATTCACAAAAATTGCATACATTGTTGGGGGCACCACCCTCTCTTTCTGTCTGTAGGCATGCCTGCCTTTCTCCCCTTCCCCCCCCCCCCCCCCCCACCAACTTCCCCCATTTCTCTCTTCACTTCTTCCTTACATAATCAAGTCGACTGCACCAGCTCCGGAACAAAGTTGCGCTAACAATGCCCCTCTCTAGGACCCTACTTTTCTTTCACCCCCACCCCTCCCTTCACTCTCACCTGATTGAGTCCAGCAACAGTCAGTGCACCGGCTCTGGGCAAAGTGGCGCCAACGCTGTCTCTCTGTGACTGCGACACGGTTCGGGCCCCCGCCGTAGCAGCAGGGGTTTTGTCGCTACTGGCTGGCCGAATGGTCACGTTCTGAGCACCTGGCAAGTTGGAAGTGAACACATTGTAGTTGTCACGAGAGCCTGCGATCCGATCGTAGCGCGGGACAAACTCCACCTCGGGGCTGGAGTCACCTGCATCCTCTATGTGGGTGTCTGGAACAAGAAACAGATGGTTACTGAGAGTGGAAAAATAGCACAATTCAAATGACAAAATCTCACTGCTAATACATCTAATAATAATAATAATACAGTGGAACCCCTCACAACGACCCCTCTCTCTAAGGACTACCCCGCCACAACGACCTTTTTTTTTTAACCGATGTGTTTCCTTATATAGTTGTCACCAGTGTAGCGACCACCCCGCTATAACCAGTTATAACCGTCTTGCGTAAGCAAAGGCACTAATTAACCGCTGAGAGGTGTGATGGTTGGGTGGGCTGAGTAAACATCACAAACCAATCATCGAGAAAACAAACTCACGTGACCAACACACACCGTTCAATTCAGTCAGAATAGACAGTCTTTGGACAGAAGAGCAGTGGAGATCGACATGGCGTCTACAAAGAAAAGAAAATATTTAACTCGCGAAAATCGAGTGAATGTTGTGAACAGACACAAAAAGGGAGAAACTGCCATCGCGATTGCAAAAAGTCTTGATGTTGGAAAATCGCAAATTCAAAGAATTATCCAACTCCAAGAAAACATTCTGAAAAAGGTAGGGAAGTGGTGACAAGGCAGTGAACGCACTCACCATGCACTGACATCATACGAAAGCAGCCACACAAACACAGCACAGAGGCAGGTGTGCAGATGCTTTGTGAGAATAAGCGTTGAAAACCAGTTTGAATTAAAAAAAACAGCAGATAGAGCCGCATGTCATAATCATTCTTCTTGTCTGGCTTTATTGACTGCATGCCGATCTTGTGGCAGTGACTTTTCACTCTTCTGTCGGACTGTACACAAACCGCTCTCACTCTCCCTCACTGACTACCCTAAGCCCTGACAACTGATCCTTGGAAATTGTTTGGAAGAGTAATAATAATAATAATGGACATTTATTAATCGCCGTTTCTCACAAGAGCTCACGGCGATTTACATATTAATTTCTGCCGTGTGAGATGGAATTTTTTACACAATATATCACGCATTCACATCGGTCAGCAAACCTCAAGCCTATTAGGGCGAGCATTCACCTTTCACGGCCTTTATTCCAAGTACACCTCTCTATTTCTCTCCAATGCTCTTCCTGCTGACTTCAGTGACACCAGACACCCCACTGAGTTTAGCCAGCTACCCCCCCCCCCCCTCTCTCTCTCTCTCTCTCTCTCCCCCCAGCCATGTACTGTTTGGTGCTGTGGCCAGAGAGGTGTCACCGGCTAATTGAGGCCAGCTGCACTGTTCACTCAGAGCAAAACTAGTTGACTGTGTCTAACTTTTGACAAAGCAACACAACTGAAGGGTTCACAGATTAGGTAACCGACTCACTGGTCAACTGAGGCTGCAGGGAAACAAGAGTATCTTGTCAATGAAAAAGGTTACACACAGATACGCGATGCTGAGAACGGTGGCCGATTTTTCACTCTCTTTCTCGGAGGGCCTTCATCATTGCAGGGACTGCTGTAAAGAAATGCTTGCTCAGAAACTAACTCTTTTTTGCATTAAAACATGCACCAGAACTGGTGGACACCATCGACAATGTCAAACATGAAATCGAAGCAGTTTGCTTGAGGAAACGGTCGTCAGCAACTCAAACTTCTCTGTTTTCTTTTTTTAAGAAAATCTGTTCGGACACGACCCGATGTTGATTTCAGTCAGTTTCGCTTCTGACAGTCACACTCACAGTATAACTATATACGTTTTATTTACGTTTTTATTTCTTCTTCGTTTCCTTAAAAAGTAACAACAAGCTGTTTAACGTTCTGTTGTTGTTAATAAATATATATATAGATCTATATTAAAATCTCGAAGTCCATACATGATGTCACAGAAAAACCAGCCACAAAGTGCAAAAGTTCGAAACGACGGAAGAGCTCGCGATCTCGCAGCGAGTTTCAATTTCTCCACTCAAAAGCTGACACCTCAGACGAGTCTGTTATCCGAAATACCAAGCACATGTTTCGATGTAGAATTACTAAATGATACTATTTGTCAACAAAATATATGCACTAGTGTCAGAAAAATGGTTTAATATGTTCAAAAGTTTCGAGTCGAGTTCCCGATTTCTGGAAACACGTGCGCATGCAAGTTCGCTACTCAGTACTTGCTGTAACTTCAAGTAAATCTTTGTAACCCTATGTTATGTTATTACCATTCTTCCCAGCAAAGCACACAATTGACAACAAGTCAAATAGTAGTACAAGAAAGAAATAATACTTGATAAATAAGTTAGATAAAGAACAAATCAAAGAAAGCAAAAATGACTTACCGCATACATCTGAATGAGTTGGACGCCATTTTCCCGGTTGCAGGGTCAAAGCAAAATCAAGCCGTATATCTTCGAAATTTTTAATCTTGCACCGAATGAGGACTCAAACAGATTTGTTTTGGATTAGTTCTTTAGATTGTAGGTTAAGAAGCTTAACCCTGATTTTTTTTAAAATATAACTCAATTGTTTTTGAGATTTGGAATAAAAAGGTGTGGGGTCCATAAATTCCCTTTTTTACATAATGTACATATTGACTACAAACTTCAATTTAAATTAAATCTCAAACGGCAGATATTTTTAATCCTAGTAAAGGGAGACAGTACACTTTATGATGTCTTGCTTATAGTAACGCAATTCATTACCTCCCTTCTCCCTTCTCCCGCTTTCAAATTCGTATTTACCTTAGGTCCCCCGATCTCCGGTGGCCGTATGCTCAAAGTGTTATAAAAAGGGGGGGTCCGGGCTCCCGATGGGGGACTTATACCCCCTGTAAGTATACTATATATATATATATATATATATATATATATATATATATATATATATGTGTACATCATGATTGTCAAGAAATACAAACAGTTAGCTCCTGTATTTTACACAACATTTATCTATGCATATCATGATTGTTAATGGATACAAGCATTTAACTCCAACATTTCACACACAATATATCTGTACATAATGACTGCTGTACAATCAAAGGAAATCAAGAACATCATCTTAGTCCTAAAGGATTTGCAAAAGATCTTTAAAAACAAGGTATATCAGGTAATAAAGCTGTTCATCGTGACTACTATGCGATCGAAGGGCAGCATTGTCTTCACCTCATTGACCTATACCTCACTACAGCTGGTGTGTCAGAATGATTCATCACCCACACTTCAAACATCACAGCTCAGTACATCATGATTATCACATAGTTAACAGTTGACGCCATCATTGCACACAATATAGATATGTAGGTTGAAACTTTAGATCAATCTTAACAAACTTGGTCACTTTACATCGTGGTAAACATTGTTTATTTTTAATAAATCAAAAGCAGCAGCACGATTTTCTTCTCAGACAGTCCGTACATTATCATTGTTTAATGAAAAAATCAAACCAAGGAAAGTTGCTTTTACCATCGCAAGATGTGTACATAAACATCGTTACAGGATCAGAACCAACCAAGGACAGTACACCGTACGAGTAGATTCTTGAGACATCATTATGAAGGGTAAAAAAAACTATACATATGCATTATGATTGAAACAAAAAAAGATATAAACATGGCTTCAAGTCAGTGGCTTACAGACTCCAAACTATATACATCATTACAAATAATTGAACTGATCAATTGCAACATTTTAGACGATATAGATATGTACCTGATAATGTGTTAAGGTTTAAAGTGAACCACAAAAAAACCACATTGTGCATGCAAAACATATGTACATCATAACTGTCAAGAATACAATAATTGCTGCAGAATGGTCTCCAAACTTTAGTCATCAACATTATTTCAAAACAGTATTACATACACGTAAATGTGCAACACATGTGGTAAAAGATCAATCAATAGCTTATACACATGTAACCGAGTGCCGAAACACTACGATCACCTCGGGAAGCGAAGTGCAATCAAACAGGATTGAAAATGTTAGGGCAAATTTCTTAGCCCTATAAAAACTGTCATGAAAACCCGAAGGTTTCCATGAACATACAGACAATCGGAAACCACCAGACCCCATCACAAACAGAGTTCCACAAAACACCGGTGTTGACTTTTAAAGGCCAACAACTCGGGTGCAGAGTCTGCTGTGAAAGGAGCGGTAGCCTCCCCTGTCACAATCGCCCCCGTTTGAATGAACTTCGTCACGAAGTTCCGAACCGGGGGACCACTGTCCATCCCAAGTTCGCAGAATGGGAACAGCACGAAAATGTTCAGTGGTCATATTATGCCATTACCTGAACATATCATGCCGAGTACCATCCTGCTCGCAGCGCCAGATGTAACCGAGTGCCGAAACACTACGATCACCTCAGGAAGCGAAGTGCAATCAAACAGGATTGAAAATGTTAGGGCTGCGCTAATTTCTTAGCCATATACAAACTGTTATGAAAACCCGAAGGTTTCCATGAACATACAGACAATCGGAAACCACCAGACCCCATCACAAACAGAATTCCACAAAACACCGGTGTTGACTTTTAAAGGCCAACAACTCGGGTGCAGAGTCTGCTGTGAAAGGAGCGGTAGCCTCCCCTGTCACATACAATCCGCACATCATACTCTTAAATAGATTGAAGCTAGTCATAATAGTGACCTTTTAAGGCTGCTGTTTACCCTTGAGAAACCTTATAACTCATTTAGTTGTCAGTAATTATTACATGTGCTGATTGTTCTCTTTGCCTGCGCGCGTATAGTATGTTGGTTATGTTTGGTCATAGTATGTTTGTTTATGTTTGGTCGTTATCTTTGCCTGTGCGTGTATTGTATGTTTGGTCGTTTTCTTTGCCTGTGCATGTATAGTTTGTTGGTTATGTTTGGTCGGTTTCTTTGCCTGTGCGTGTATAGTAGGCTTGGTCGATGTATGTATTGTAAAGCGCTAAGAGTAGACATTTTTCTAGAATAGCGCTATAAAAGTTTGCATTATTATTATTATTATTTTTAATAGTCAATTTTCACTTAGGTTTAAAAAGTGTTCAGGCAAGAATATTAAACATGGCTGAAATTGTTTCACAAAAATTCGTACTGAAGACATGTATCATCAATTTACAAATAATTAATTTCAAAATGTATCTCATGATTCCATACGCATCATTCTGACCAAGTCCCTGACACATATCGCATCCAACGCATATTGTGTGTGTTATTGGTCTGATAACTTCTTGTATTTCCGTCAAAATTATAATTCGATGTACTGGTATACATGGTCAATGTCTGGTTTTGTCAACAGTTAAACATTCTCAGAACTACTAAATATTCATCTACTGCTTGTGTTTTTCAGCGTGAAGTTTGAATGTGGGTTGATATCCTATTGCTGGGACATTTGGGTCGCTTCCCGATTCCTCCCAGTGGAAAGCTGCAGCAACAAGAGTCGCGTTACTCACATGTGTGTGTGTGTGTGTGCTTGTGTGTGTGTGTGTGTGTGTTTGTGTGTGTGTGTGTGTGTGTGTGCGTGTGTGTGTGAGTGTGTGTGTGTGTATGTGTGTGTGTGTGCGTGTACGTGTGCGTGTGTGAGTGTGTGTGTGTGTGTGCGTGTACGTGTGTGTGTGTGTGTGTGTGAGTGTGTGTGTGTGTGTGTGTGCGTGCGTGTGTGTTCGTGTGTGTGTATGTGTGTGTGTGTGTGCGTGTGTGTGTGTGTGTGTTTGTGTGTGTGTGTGTGTGAGTGTGTGTGTGTGTGTGTGTGTGTGTGTGTGTGTGTGTGTGTGTTTAGGCGCTATCAGCCACCTGCGTTACTGGCACAATGACTGAGGTCTTTAACGTGCCACAGTGTTGGACGAGGTTCGGACATTGTCTCCAAGTTTGCACATAAGGTTGACCCTGTTCGTCCCGGTCTGGATTCGAACCCGTGACTCGAGGATCGCCAGCCATACACTCTAAACATCAACAGCCTGACTGCATGCTCTATGTACAGTGTAAAATGTAAATATGCAAACGTCTTAAGAGACATAACAAAGCCAACTATGCATAGAAAGTAGTGAAGGCTCTTGATTTGTGGTATTTGTCTAAGTGTGTGTGTGTATGGGGGGGGGGATTCAATGTTAACACTTGGGCAGATTTATTATAGAGAGCGGAAATGTTTTAACGGGTAGGCCTGTGTTTAAAATATACGTTTAAAATACTATTTTGTTTAACTCCAACATGTTTTAGAAATTAGCAACGAACATCAACAGTACAACAGAAGCCACATGGATCTAAATCAAACTTCGTATACACGATCCAGTGCATTAGTGCTGCATCAGAGGCAACGGAATCCCACAAATACAATTGTAAATAAAAACAAAGGGTCTAGTATACATAGTTACACTCACAAGATATCGATCAACCAATCAGAAAGAAGAAAAGGTAAAACGTTAATATATAGTAGAAAAAGAGATCAAACACATACACCAACCAATAAACAAACACAAGTATACCATTTCTCTACAACACATCAAATAAATGAGAGTTTAAACAACACAAAAGTAATCTAACTCATAACAGAAGTACACGTGATTGAACGACAGATTCTCATTGCAAAGTATTCCAGCAGTATCTCCCACAGACAAGACTAAGAAAGAAACTGGACTAAACAGGGAAACAACAGTTGCAAGGTTTGTGTTGAAACATGGTGTTGTAAAGCACAGTGACAACAATGCTGCACCATACACTCAGTTGAAACAAAGCGGCGATACAAATAGATGAAACACGGTAGCTGTGCAGTCTGAGTCCCACCATAGTGATGTTGATGTGTACAGACTGAAGACAACCTGTGTTCACTCTTTGCCTCTGTAC
>NW_027128414.1:0-22293 GCF_037325665.1 Littorina saxatilis
GTGATTTGGTAATTCTGTCCACATCCAAAAGAGGACTACAAAATAAGTTGAACCGATTGAATGACTACAGCAGTGAATGGGGTATTAAAATAAACAAAGAAAAAACGAAAGTGATAATATTTACCCGCACAGACCCAAAAGTACCAATACTATTTAACTGTGGCACACATATGATTGAAAGTGTAGACCAATATAAATATTTAGGGGTCGTCTTCCATAAAAGCGGTAAATTCTTACAAACCCAGGAACATTTAGCCAAGCAAGCAAACAAGGCATCGCATGCCCTGAGACGACTAATTAGAGGAAGAGAGATGAAAGTAACTACAATGATGCAACTATTTTATACCTTAGTCGCCCCTGTGTCCACTTATGGAGCCGAGGTCTGGTTCCCATCAGCAATCAACATCCAAAACGAACAATCGCTACCCGACATATTCGATAAGTGTCTATCGAATAATCTACCCCATGAACAAGTGCATTTAAAATTCAGTAAACGCCTTCTTGGCGTCCACAGTAAAGCAATGAACTTGCCAACGCTAGCAGAGCTCGGGCAACTCCCTGTGGGTATAAAACTAATTGAACAAACAATAAACTTCTGGACCCACATCGTTGAGTCAGAAGAAAATTCATATTTACGACAGGCTTACGCTGACATGATCGACAGACCACAAGACTGCTCACCGCAATGGATACATTTCATTCGAGCAATCATAGGTAACCTCGGACTGGACCATAACTGGATACTTCAGTCAGCAGTCCAAAAGAATGCGCTGATGAAAACTCTACGACGAGGACTAGAATACGAATACGTACGATTTTGGCAAGGAAAGAAGACTGAGGGCTCAAAACTGCAATACTACAACACAATTACTGACCGCGATTACGACTGTGAAGCATACTTGACATGTGTAACCAACCCCAAACACAGAAAAGCACTGTGTAGATTGCGTATTAGCGCTCACGATTTAAAAATCGAAAGGGGGAGATACACAAACACACCCAGAGAGGATAGAAAGTGCACCGTGTGTGGCGTAATTGAAGACGAGCTCCATTTCCTGGATAGTTGTACAAGATTTCATGATCTACGCTTGCAGCTTATGGAACATGCACGTGTTAATGCTCGAAATCCGAGTCAGCTGATGACGATGCAAGACGTACCGATACAGCAACAACTTGCTGAATTTGTATACAACTGCATGATTATACGCAATAATGACATAACTACAGATACATAACAATGTTGTAATCACTGCTCCATGGACGATATTTCTTCTTGTCTTTACAAATATCCACTTCGTGTCTGATAAACCCTTCCCTTACAGAAAAAAAGGCCCTGTGGCGAGGTCGCTGCGAGGCCGTAATTTACCATGCAAATTAGGTTTGCTGCGACTAAGTCGCAGCTAGCTGCGATGTAGTTATATATCCTTATATGGAGATTCCACCCGCGAGCTTGATGTGATGTGGTCGCCCCTAGCTGCGATGTTCCCTGCGAGCTTGCCGCGACCTAGCAGCAGCTAGCCGCGATGTCCTGGACCCCTTACTGTGAGCTTGCTGCGACCAGGTCACAGCTAGCCGCGATGTTCCTGGGATCATGCTGCGGCTTGCCGTGATCTAGTCGCAGCTAGCTGCGATCTAGTCGTGGCAAGCCGCGATGTCTTATTTGACCCAAGCAGGTTACAGCTAGCCGCGACCAGGTCGCAGCTAGCTGCGTTAACCCGAACCTGTTCCTGCTAGTCACAGCTACCGCGATTAGGTCGCAGCTAGCTGCGATTACCCGGACCTATATGTGGTAGTCACAGCTATCCGCGACCATGTCACAGCTAGCCGCGATCAGGCTAGGTCACAGCTAGCCGCGATTAGGTCGCAGCTAGCCGGACCCGTTTCTGCTATAGCTAGCAACGACCAGGGTGAGCCGGGATATCCCTGGCCTGTCCTCCAAACCTTACCACGTACGAGCTTTCCTTGAGCCAGCTGCAGCTACCTGTGCAGTTGTCACGGTTAACTGCGATGTCCATGAAATCATCGAGCAATGACCTTCAAATTTCACAGCAAGTGAGCTGCAACCTAGCGATCAGTGATAACTTACTACAGTTATGCAGGAGAAAATGCTTTACCAAACCCTGAACATTGTTTAGGTGGTTTAAAGTCCCAGTTAAAATATACCTAAACCCTCCCAGATAAATGCTGCAACCAGCTTGTGGGTGCATGCAAATCCTTTCGCACTGACAGGCCATTGTGCTACATACATTCTAAATTGACTAGAGACAGAAGCAGTTCAACACATGCAGACGCATATTCTCAAATTATATATATAACATATTTATATTTATATATAACATATTCTCAAATTATATATATAATATATTATATATTTATGTAAAACAAACAATTGGTTTAAATTCAAATTATTTAATAAAGGCTCACTGGGCATAAATTCAGATGTAAATAGAGCAAGCTTTATCCTGCAATCAGGACGAACAAGTTCATCAGAGTTCACAATTTTTTGCCGAAATACAAGATCGCCAGCACTAGCAATCGCTCATGCTGTTTTTTGACCAATGTCACATGGGTTTAGCTAAAGGTCTCGTGAGTAATTTTTTGTTTAAACATAAACAGCTGCTTAACCTTTTTTCCAAAGTTAATTGCAATACACCCTAAAAGTAAAAGTGTAGAGCTAAATAAAAAAAAGTTTGGTACTGAATATCAGCGATATAGTTATTATGAAAAACTATATTTCGAAAATGAAATCAAGACAGTACATTACAGCAGACCTGTTTACCCCCATAAGTGTTTTGGAGTAATGCTCAGCCCCAAAAATAGTAATCATCCAGCATTCGTCGCCAATTACAACGCACATGACAACTGTGTCTGCGAAACGCAATCATGCACATATATCCATCATTCACGAACAAAACACATCAGTCAGTTTTTGTAGTCATCATAATTTCAAAGAAGATCACATCAAAAGCACATGCATCACTGATTCTTTTTCTTTTGCTCGTAGTAGGCCTTTTTCAGTGTGTCAAGCGCTTCTCTACTGTACTTGCGCTTGCCGAATGAGTGAGGGCGAGACTTCACCACTAGAATAAGCTCTCCAGCGTCTCATCAGACAGACATGATCTCTGGTCAGTCCTGTGCTTTTTCACCCCATTTTGCCATTGAAAAAACAATGCCAAACATTGTGAATTGATTAAAAAAAAATTTTGTTTATTTATGAAAATCGTAGTCTTGACACGGATAGCGGAATGGCGTATTTTATGCAGAAAATCGAAATAAATTACGCCAAAATCGTAAGGGTAAACAGGTCTGTTACAGGCTAACCAGTACATAATATGTTGCATACCTACCAAGTAGTGTATATGCACTCTCCAAGAAGTTCTCCCCTTCTTAACCCAAGGTGGCTGAGTGCATCAGAAACAAAATCAACAGAGATATGAGATTCTTCCTCTTTTTCGCGGAATTCCGCTCAAAAGTTGATCCCCAGGACCGTTTTCCTGAATCGTCCAGATCCGTTGAGAAAAAATGGGGGGGGGGGGGGGGGGGGTAGAGGTTGATTATTAAAATCCTACCTGCCAATGACTGAATCTCCCAAAAGACTAGTCCGGTTTTTGATTGTCCGGACCAACAAGAATTATACCTCCGACAAAAAACATCTCCGCCGAGCTCAAAACCAAAAATCTACGAAATGAACTTTAGACCCGTGTACGAACTGTCCATTTGGGAACAAGTTTCCCTTCATCATCAGTGTCTTCATCGCGGAAGTTCCTAAATGGGCTGATTTAGTTGTTGACTTTAGCCACTTTCGTGTGCAAGCAAGATGGCGTCGTCAATGTGATTGTTGGCAGAAACAGAACATGCTTTAGCTTCTGAGATTGATAAAGGGCTAAAGAACAAATGGGTTTGGGCGTGGAAAGACGAAATTATAACTACCGAAGTGAAGGGACGAAAACTGTCCATCCGTCTCGGAGATTCGGTTTAAAAGTTGAATGTTCCGGGGAAGGCACAATGCACGTGGTGTAATAAAGTACTGGGCTAAAAATAGAGAGGCAAGAGCGTGTTGAAAGACCATTTGACCACATATTTATCCTTGTGTGCACACTTGTGTTTGTCAGTCTGTGAGTGTGATGTTATTTTCAGTGACTGTTGTTTATTTGTGAGATTCATTCTAGAAATGCATGAACAATGCCCAAAGTTGTAAGGCCAAATAAAATAAAAATAGGTCTATTTACGGTATCCCGACCGACCCTAATTTTTCGGCCCGACCCTAAACTTTTTTTTCGAAAAAAAAAAAAAAAAAAAAAAAAAAAAAAAACAGGGGGGAGGGGGGCCCCCGGGGGGGGGGGGGGGGGGTCTTTGTCGTAAAGTCGCTTTTTGGTGTCAAACTGGAGCGTACTTAGCTATATTGTAATAATTTTTGCCTTGTGAGGAAAGACAATAAAATTCCCTTCGTTTTAAAAAACAATTGAACAAAATCGGACAGAAATGGACCAAACGAGATGGGGGAAGAAAAAGAAACAAGTCGCGTAAGGCGAAAATACAATATTTAGTCAAGTAGCTGTCGAACTCACAGAATGAAACTGAACGCAATGCCATTTTTCAGCAAGACCGTATACTCGTAGCATCGTCAGTCCACCGCTCATGGCAAAGGCAGTGAAATTGACAAGAAGAGCGGGGTAGTAGTTGCGCTAAGAAAGATAGCACGCTTTTCTGTACCTCTCTTTGTTTTAACTTTCTGAGCGTGTTTTTAATCCAAACATATCATATCTATATGTTTTTGGAATCAGAAACCGACAAGGAATAAGATGAAAGTGGTTTTAAATTGATTTGGACAATTTAATGTTGATAATAATTTTTATATATTTAATTTTCAGAGCTTGTTTTTAATCCGAATATAACATATTTATATGTTTTTGGAATCAGGAAATGATGGAGAATAAGATAAACGTAAATTTGGATCGTTTTATAAATTTTTATTTTTTTTTTTACAATTTTCAGATTTTTAATGACCAAAGTCATTAATTAATTTTTAAGCCACCAAGCTGAAATGCAATACCGAAGTCCGGGCTTCGTCGAAGATTACTTGACCAAAATTTCAACCAATTTGGTTGAAAAATGAGGGCGTGACAGTGCCGCCTCAACTTTCACGAAAAGCCGGATATGACGTCATCAAAGACATTTATCAAAAAAATGAAAAAAATGTTCGGGGATTTCATACCCAGGAACTCTCATGTCAAATTTCATAAAGATCGGTCCAGTAGTTTAGTCTGAATCGCTCTACACACACACACACACACACACACACACACACACAGACACACAGACACACGCACATACACCACGACCCTCGTTTCGATTCCCCCTCGATGTTAAAATATTTAGTCAAAACTTGACTAAATATAAACAAGTCGCGTAAGGCGAAAATACAATATTTAGTCAAGTAGCTGTCGAACTCACAGAATGAAACTGAACGCAATGCCATTTTTCAGCAAGACCGTATACTCATAGCATCGTCAGTCCACCGTTCAGGCAGTGAAATTGACAAGAAGAGCGGTTTAGTAGTTGCGCTAAGAAGGATAGCACGCTTTTCTGTACCTCTCTTTGTTTTAACTTTCTGAGCGTGTTTTTAATCCAAACATATCATATCTATATGTTTTTGGAATCAGGAACCGACAAGGAATAAGATGAAAGTATTTTTAAATTGATTTGGACAATTTAATTTTGATAATAATTTTTATATATTTAATTTTCAGAGCTTGTTTTTAATCCGAATATAACATATTTATATGTTTTTGGAATCAGCAAATGATGGAAAATAAGATAAACGTAAATTTGAATCGTTTTATAAATTTTTATATTTTTTTTACAATTTTCAGATTTTTAATGACCAAAGTCATTAATTAATTTTTAAGCCACCAAGCTGAAATGCAATACCGAACCCCGGGCTTCGTCGAAGATTAATTGACCAAAATTTCAACCAATTTGGTTGAAAAATGAGGGCGTGACAGTGCCGCCTCAACTTTCACGAAAAGCCGGATATGACGTCATCAAAGACATTTATCAAAAAAAGGAGAAAAACGTATGGGGATTTCATACCCAGGAACTCTCATGTAAAATTTCATCAAGGTCGGTCCAGTAGTTTAGTCTGAATCGCTCTACACACACACACACACACACACACACACAGACACACAGACACACGCACATACACCACGACCCTCGTTTCGATTCCCCCTCGATGTTAAAATATTTAGTCAAAACTTGACTAAATATAAAAAGACAAAAATATATACTATGTTTTTTGTAAATGTAAAAAGACCGACCGACCCTATTTTTTTTGGCCATGTTACCGTAAACAGACCTATTTTTATATTTAGTCAAGTTTTGACTAAATATTTTAACATCGAGGGGGAATCGAAACGAGTGTCGTGGTGTATGTGCGTGCGTGTGTGTGTGTGTGTGTGTGCGTGTGTGTGTGTGTGTGTGTAGAGCGATTCAGACTAAACTACTGGACCGATCTTTATGAAATTTGACATGAGAGTTCCTGGGTATGAAATCCCCGAACATTTTTTTCATTTTTTTGATAAATGTCTTTGATGACGTCATATCCGGCTTTTCGTGAAAGTTGAGGCGGCACTGTCACGCCCTCATTTTTCAACCAAATTGGTTGAAATTTTGGTCAAGTAATCTTCGACGAAGCCTGGGGTTCGGTATTGCATTTCAGCGTGGTGGCTTAAAAATTAATTAATGACTTTGGTCATTAAAAATCTGAAAATTGTAAAAAAAACATTTTTTTTATAAAACGATCCAAATTTACGTTTATCTTATTCTCCATCATTTGCTGATTCCAAAAACATATAAATATGTTATATTCGGATTAAAAACAAGCTCCGAAAACTAAATATATAAAAATTATTATCAAAATTTTTTTTCGAAATCAATTCAAAAATATTTTCATCTTATTCCTTGTCGGTTCCTGATTCCAAAAATATATAGATATGATATGTTTGGATTAAAAACACGCTCAGAAAGTTAAAACGAAGAGAGGTACAGAAAAGCGTGCTATCCTTCTCAGCGCAACTACTACCCCGCTCTTCTTGTCAATTTCACTGCCTTTGCCATGAGCGGTGGACTGACGATGCTACGAGTATACGGTCTTGCTGAAAAATGGCAGCTACTTGACTAAATATTGTATTTTCGCCTTACGCGACTTGTTATATTATTTTAGTCAAGTTTTGACTAAATATTTTAACATCGAGGGGGAATCGAAACGAGGGTCGTGGTGTATACATGTGCGTGCGTGTGTGTGTGTGTGCGTGTGTGTGTGTGTGTGTGTGTGTAGAGCGATTCAGACTAAACTACTGGACCGATCTTTATGAAATTTGACATGAAAGTTCCTGGGTATGAAATCCCCGAACGTTTTTTTTATTTTTTGATAAATGTCTTTGATGACGTCATATCCGGCTTTTCGTGAAAGTTGAGGCGGCACTGTCACGCCCTCATTTTTCAACCAAATTGGTTCAAATTTTGGCCAAGTAATCTTCGTCGAAGCCCGGACTTCGGTATTGCATTTCAGCGTGGTGGCTTAAAAATTAATTAATGACTTTGGTCATTAAAAATCGGAAAATTGTAAAAAAAAAATAAAAATTTATAAAACGATCCAAATTTACGTTTATCTTATTTTCCATCATTTGCTGATTCCAAAAACATATAAATATCATATATTCGGATTAAAAACAAGGTCTGAAAATTAAATATATAAAAATTCTTATCAAATTTTTTTTTTCGAAATCAATTTAAAAACACTTTCATCTTATTCCTTGTTGGTTCCTGATTCCAAAAATTTATAGATATGATATGTTTGGATTAAAAACACGCTCAGAAAGTTAAAACGAAGAGAGGTACAGAAAAGCGTGCAATCCTTCTCAGCGCAACGAATACCCCGCTCTTCTTGTCAATTCCACGGGCACTGCCTTTGCCACGGGCGGTGGAGTGACGATGCTACGAGTATACGGTCTTGCTGCGTTCAGTTTCATTCTGTGAGTTCGACAGCTACTTGACTAAATATTGTATTTTCGCCTTACGCGACTTGTTTTTATTTAGCCTAATCAAAATATTCTGCTGCTAAGACTCATTTCTGAGCATTTTTGTTGTTATGTAAATGCTAAAAACGCTTCAGCTTCAGCCCCCTGGCCCCCACAAGGGGCGTTGCCCCTGGACCCCACATTTCCTTTACCCTCTTATATCAAAATTTGGGAATCTCATCTCTGAATCAAGATCTCTGACAACCTGAAGAAATGCTGTTGTTCCTGTCTCCCCACTGAGGTGCTCGTTGAATTGCTTCTCCGTGTGATCAATGACACCATCAATCCGATCCACAGGAAAGGTAACTTCTGGGAAGAGCTTCTCAAACCAAGAGTGGACCTGAAAAAAGTCAATATCAGTCTGTGTTCCAAAAGATAATATACCTGTGCATGAACTATGCTGCAGTATAGTAAAAGGCACACCCAAAGAAATAAATACAAATTATCAATGTCTATTATTATTTTTGATTAATTTTAGTGGATAAAGAAAAGACGCAAAGGATTGCTAGCCTGTTTATAAATACATAAACATATATCTATAAGACAAAAAAAGAGTTGTGATCAACCGAGTACTTACCACTGAAGAGGGTTTGCCACTTTGCCTCTGTAACTGCAGATGAAGCTGCAGAAAAACCTTGTTTGTCAGCCCCGGTCGGTGGATTTGGAGGTCTGCCACGGCCAGAGGCAAGAAAATAGTTAGCAAGTTGTTGGTGCATGTGTGTCATCTGAAAAAAAGAACAAGAAGTAAGTTATAACAATAACATCAGACACTACTTCTGCAGAAAGAAAAACACCTTTCAAACTCAAAGAAGAAAAGTCAGTTATTTCATTTTCAATAAATGAAAAAGCAGCTACCAGTATTTCATAAAAAATATATCTGTAATATCTGTTTTCTCACACGAAATAAGTCGACATACATGTGCGAAACATTGCGAGTCCGCAAAACGTTCTCAGAGTCAGCTGGTGAATTCTACTTGCTGGTGCAAGAAAAGAAGAAGTCACGTGACCAGAATAAAATAAGTTTTTGAACAATATGCAATGTTTTCATTTCGTAGATGCACCAGAAATGGTTGTTTCATATCTTCAGATACATTGTCAATGATTATTTTCGTCATTATTGGGTTACACAAAAATAACGAAAGCGGTTTGTAACACAACCATTCCGCTTGAGTTGCAAACACAGACAGGCCATCGAAGTCGAACCGCTTCGTCAAATTCAGTACATTCTGTCATTTCGTACATCCGCCATTAAAAACATTTAATCAATACTTTAATATGTCCAAACTTACCGAACAGAACATCTTGAATCGATGTGCTGGACAAAAACAATGCTTGTGTCGAATTTGTTGAGTCGGTAATCGCGGCCTGAGCCACCGGGCGCCATTTTCAAAACTGCAGGCAGAGCTATCCGAGCCTCGTTTTGGGCGTCTTGCTCGGAGGACACATGTATGTCGGACTGACTTCATTTTTTGCTTGTTTAAAGAAAAATTCGAGCTGAATCGAATGGTGTATTTCATTTGGCAGTGTGATAACGTTGTCGGTAGTAGATTTGATTTTGAAAACTTCAACCGCAATTTTTGGTCACTTTGTTTTCCAGTTCTCAAAATATACGAAACTATAGAGCTAGCTCTGCTCTTTCAAAACACTAGTGACACTGAATGAACGCGGTGTGTACACGCGGAGCAAGAGAGCGTGAAGTACGACAACCGAACTGGAAAATGTTGCGCATCACAGCGCGCGGAGGCTGTGTGAGGCTGAACGGTACTTCAACAAAATATTCATACAAAATCACATCGTAAACACAAATTAACTAACGAAAATGGTATGTATTTTGATGTGGTATACATTTTTTATTTTATTCGTATTTCCGAACTTCGGTGAATTTCTTTACATTTTTGGCATCTTCAGGTGCATTTCTCTAACCTTCAGTCATCGGTTGGTGGTTCTAATAACCTTTAAAACAGCATGGTCTGGTCCTTTAAGCTTTTGAAATGGGGTGGAAAAAATCCCGATTGCGGCTAGGAGCTAAGTGATACAAAGAAGGTTTGGGGTACCTATATCAAGACCAGGGAACAAATATTATTGCCGTATTATGTATGCTTGTTTGTCTAAAGATACGATCAGTATGGTTTAATGATTATAACAACTTTACAACTCTGCATTTGATCAATGATAACCACTTTTGTCATTACGCATTGAAAGAAGCATTTGGTTTAATGTTTTGGTAAACTTTTTAATGTTGCAACGGACGCTATGGTCAAATGTGTGGAGTACACCTTTTTTTTCTGAAAATATATGCCAAATTTGTTTGAGAATACTCCAAGCGCAAAACAGCTAGGGTTCCAGCTATATTTTTTAATGGAATTGGTTTTTTTATGAATACATTTGTGTGGCAAATATAATACTGTTTGATAGTCACACTGCCAGTTTCTCTTGTTTGTTGGTGTGCAAGCTATATATAGTGATTCCATTCGTGTGCTGTCATATGCTCTGAATCTGATCATTTCTGTTAAGTCTTTATAATATAGGCTGGTTGTACACTTTGAGTTTAATGGGCAATAGTAAACTCCCTAAGCTAAATGCAGTTAGCAACACATCACCATGGTACTTTCTAGCTCCCAAATTTTAAAGAAGCACAAGATAACACTTTACCTGATTTTAATTTAAATTTTTTTTTTAATTCTTTTTTTGTGAAGTTTTTTTTAAATGTTTTACATGTATATGCTGTACATTACAGGACATCACTCAAACAAAGGGACAGAAACATACAACAGAAAAACACTAGAACAATTACAACATACATGGGGTGGCAGGATGGGTGGGGGAGGGGGGGATGTTCAGGGCCTGGTGGTCGCAGTATCAAAAGGATTTAAGAAAGAAAAAACTTAAGGGTTACATCAAAACATACAGGCGCCAATACTTGTAAAATTTATCTACTGTATTATTCACCTGATTTTTAAATGGAAATGCAACATGCCATATAAACGCTTGCGACCATCTTTGTGAAAATATAATACTGAAAGAAATTGAGATTATACTCGAGTTTAAAGGTGTTTGTCTACATTTTTATACAGAAATCGGCATCAAATACTAAGTCTATTCCCTACACTCCCCTTCGATCAGGAAGGACGAAGCCAGGGTAGCCGATTGAAAATTCATGAAAGTAATGCAGCGTAGTACGATATCCTTATTTGGCAAATGCCAAGGGCAAAAGTCCTCTCAAATACCATGCATTTCGTGCGTTTAACAAAACATCGTGGAAAGCGCTCTAATACACTGTGTCAAACTGTTGCTGTGATTGTGTGGGTGTGGCTGTCAGCATAGTGACATGAATTTGATTGGTCGATATTTATAGTTAAAACACATGCTCTCTCCACATGGAAATCAAAACATTGGAAGTACTTCTCAAAAATAAAAACTTTTTACATTTATTTTTATTTTGATAAATTATTTCCCCATGGTTCATTCATCATCTGACATAACTTTTTAGCGAAATCTAACCATAAGATTATTGAAAAAAAAGCAGAAATGTAGACGACCTTTAAGCCTTGAATTTTGCTTCAACAACATTTTGTGTGAAACTACAGAATAAAAGTATCTGGCAGTTGGTAAACAAACAAGAATTTCGGACTGCTTCATTACACCTGATTTATACATCCCTTTAACAGAAGAATTAATGCCAAAGTACACTTTTTGCTGAAAAACAAAAGAAAATACTTACTTTGTAGTATGAAGCATATTTCATACAGTTTTTTTTAAAACATGAAGCAAGCTGTTAAAAGTGTTATGTTTCTGAATAATATTTGCTGCCACCATGTCTCATTCTTGCGCCAAGATGGTAAGAATATTTGCAAATAGGGCCACCCAGACACAATAATCGCTCTATAAGCTATAGGCCCCTCCATATGATGTTGAAAAAGCCTCCATTAAGGTCACGGCTAGCTGTGATGTTGTTCGGAAACTTACGCCAAGATCGCAGCTACCTGCGAGGCTCGCGTCAAGGCTCGCGTCAAGGTCGCAGCTACCCGCGATGTTGTTGCGAGGCTCGCGCCAAGATCGCAGCTAACTTTGATGTTGTTGCGAGGCTCGCGCCAAGGTCGCAGCTACCCGCGATGTTGTCGCGAAGCTCGCGCCATGGTCGCAGCTAGCTGCGCTCTTGTCGCGAGCCTTGCGCCAGGGTCACAGCTAGCCGCGTTGTTGTCGCGAGGCTCGCGCCAAGGTCGCGGCTAGCCGTGACCAGCTGCGACTAGTTGCCGTGATGTGTTTAGATTGCTGCGACCTCACAGCGACCTCGCAGCGACTTTTCTTTTCTGTAAGGGCTTTACTGTGTTTTTATGACAATTACATGAGTTCTGAGTTCTGAGTTCTGAGTTCTGTTAAACCCTCATCCTCAGAAGAAAAATAAGCGACAGCATTCTCTTCCACCATATAAAATATCACGTGACGTCCCTGAGACCGAGTGAAGGTATATCTCCGAGGTATAGGGTATTCTTTCAACACGCTGCACAACAGGAATTAAAAGTTACCTTACGTACGGTCGAACCGAGGTGCAATGGGTGGAGGGAGGGAGGGAGGGAGGGAGAGAGAGGAGAGAGAGAGAGAGAGAGAGAGAGAGAGAGGAGAGAGAGAGAGGAGAGAGAGAGAGAGAGAGAAGAGAGAGAGAGAGAGAGAGAGAGAGAGAGACAGACAGACAGATAGAGAGAGAGAGAGAGAGAGAGAGAGAGAGAGAAAGGTAGATTATGACGATGGCTAAGTAATCATAAACGTGCGTGCGAGCGCTTTACCGACATGATACAACTATCCAACAGCACCTGGCAACCAACTGCGTGTATGTAGCTGCATTCATGGCAGGGTCCCCGCCCTCATTCTGTTCCAAGCTTGCCCTCCACCACGCGTCGAGCCTTGTCTGGTCAGCCATGTCCTCCACACAAAGACACACTTGGCTGACATTCCGACCTGGCTCGACGCTGAGGCTTTCCTGCAACTCCTGTAACTGAGGTCAACACACACGGACTGTAAACAATGCGGGAAATGGCACAAATGGTTTAATACACGATGCACACCGAGACAGTGTGACATTACCTGGGTTGGAAATCTCTTCATTCCTGTTTACCAACCTTCTTCTTCTTCTTGCGTTCGCCGCAGTTTACCAACCTAAAAGACAACTTATTCTGGACAAAAACAACAACGCCATCTTTTCGGAAATGAGTTGCCCGTTTGTGGCAATGCGCATTTTGTAAAGAACAGTGACTCGTTTCTGTGACAGAAAAAAATGACGTCTGCTATCCCACGTCACTGTTCTCACCCCGCATATCCGGTTGGAGACCACATATACTGTTCAAAAAAAGAAACGCATAGCTTGTAATATTTGGTTAATTTAGTTATATGGCTACAAGGATATCCATCAAACGGCAGAAAATGTTTATCTGGTCGTCGACCTTTCGTCCATTGCCACAAGTGAGCTCTGCACGTGATGCACGCGTTATCAGTGGCTACAATGTCAAAATTGCTCATTTGGCATGACCACTCCTCATGCTTCAGTGTAATCTCGTGAAACTCGGGGAATATTGAGCTCTCGCCATGTCTTCCAAAACCCATAAAAGCGGATTGTTCGCCACAAAGAAATCAGACGACAATTCAGCGACGAAATTGAGCAGAGAAGACCGCCAAATTGCATTGGGTCGTTTACAAGCAGGCCAAAGTCAAAGTGCAATCGCCAGGCACTTCCACGTGTCCCAGAGCACCATCAGTAGACTGTGGGTCAGGTTTCAAGCCACTGGCTCCGTTGCTGACTTGCCACGAGCGGGAAGACCAAGGGCGACAACTGCTGCTCACGACCGCTTCATACGGCTCCGCCACCTCCGGAATCGTTTCCTGTCGGCCTCATCTTCTGTCCAGGCTCTCCCCGGGCCACACCGATTATCAGACCAGACCGTGCGGAACCGCCTGCATGAAGCTGGTTTGAGAGCTCGCAGACCTCACAGAGGAGCTGTCCTCACCCGCCGCCATCGCCAGAACCGAGTGCAGTGGGGCAACCAGCACCTTCGCTGGACCGTCCGGAATCACTGGAGACACGTGTGGTTCAGCGACGAGTCCTACTTCCTGCTCCAGCGACATGATGGTCGGAGGAGGGTCTACCGGAGAGTAAACGAACGTTACGCGCCCAACTGTGTGGATAAGGCACCCGTTCATGGTGGTGGAGGCGTCATGGTGTGGGGGGCGATCAATACCGCTGGAAGGAGCACCCTGGTGCACGTCGAAGGGCGCATAACTGCCCAGCGATACGTGGAGGAAATTCTGCGCCCACACGCCCTTCCTCTTCTGGCTGACCAGGATGCCATATTCCAGCAGGACAACGCTCGCCCGCACACAGCACGACTCACCACCCAGTTCCTCACCGACCACCATGTCCAGGTGCTTCCCTGGCCATCCATGTCGCCAGACATGAACCCGATAGAACACCTCTGGGATGAATTGGACAGACGTGTGCGCAGGCGAGAAGAAGCGCCGGCAAATCACCGCGATCTATTGCAGGCACTTCAGGAGGAGTGGGTGTCACAAAGATGTGAGTAGCATATTTGTGAGGTGAAACCACGTCGCGTTTTTAACCTACCTAAATGTTGTACAGGCGAGGGTAGCTGACCGGACTGGCGTTATTCACGTGTTTCGGGTGTTGCACGTAAAACTGGCTTAGCTTGATGTGAGTTGTGTTTGAGACATGTAGCTGGTCTGAGGTAAATAACGTCACAGCGTGTGAGATTTCCAACCGGGAAGGTTGTTCAGCGTGTGTCAGACTTGTTCTGGGAACAAGTACTCTTTCAAGAGACGGGTCTCTTAAGGTAAATGATTTACTATGTTGTATATTATTGACGTTGGAATACATAGCTGGAGCGTAAAGGTTAGTGTGTATAAAGTGCACCCAATCTGAGTGGGAAGCGTTGAGAGAATTCTGGATGTAATTGTTTCACGGTTTTTCATGGGGAATTTCTTGAACATAATTGCCACGCATTTATGTTATGTTTAAGACGGTCATGCTTTGTATGGGGAGTGTTATTCATTGATTAAGTGTTAGTTTGGATATTGAATCTGTACGGAATGTGAACGTGGAATGAACGAGAATGTATGAGTGGTACATGAACGTTTGGAAGAAGAGATGGTTTTAGAGAATGTTGTATTAAGACTTGGTTAAATTCTTTTGGAGTTTCTTTGAGGGATTTCCATGGCGTATAAGGGAGGGACCTTACACGAGAGAAGCGCTAGACGACGGTGGAAGCAAGGGACCACCTCGGCGCAGATGACTAGACGAGTGGAGTCTTCATCGATACCGGTCGTAGCTGACGACGGTTGTTTCCGCTACGGGCGGAAGGGTTTCTCGGGGAGAAACCTGGAAGGTGTGTGTTGGCATCTTCAGTGAGAGGTGTGTTGGCATCTTCAGTGAAAGGTGTGGGTTGGCATCTTCAGTGAAAGGTGTGTGTTCGCATCTTCAGCGAAAGGTGTGTGTTAGCATATCTCTGTGTTGGCATCTGAATTCATTATTCTACGAGGATTCAGCGAGACAAGTAAGTGAACTGGCGACATGCAGTGAGCCGTGATACGAACTCGTGAGTGTCTGTTGGTACCTTCTTTTGTGCGTTAGTCTATATTTGAGAAAGTATTGTTATAATATGTATTTACATGCCTTGAGTGAAAGCTGGAAGATTGTGCGAACTGTGTGTTGAAAAGTTGTTCGTATTGATGTATTTAAAGTGAAGAAGTATGTTGTTTTGGTTGAGGAAATAATGAGCCTGCATCCTCCCAAGTTCTGTTTTTGAAGTGTTTGGTGTGAAAGGGTAGAGACAGTGCAAAAGGGCAGAACACGCATAATAAATTCACATGCAAACCACTTCGTGACAGTGGGACACCATCCCACAGCAAGATATCCGGCATCTGATCCAGTCCATGCCCAGAAGGTGCCGGGCAGTTGTTGCTGCTCAAGGCAGTCACACCCCCTACTGACTTGACAGCCTCGGCACCCAATCGTATTGATTGACTGATTGATTTGAAGATGCAAATGAACTGTGTGTGCATTCAACTGTGTCCATACCAAATTTCAAACAAATAATCTAAATATTGGATTTTCTGTTAATTTTTTCGAAAAATAAAACAAATTTGGCAAGTAGCAACTATGCGTTTCTTTTTTTGAACAGTATATGAACCCCGTCGCTCGGCAAGAGTTTGTTGGACCGCGTCGCCGGTGTAACACGAGAAAATTACTCCCACGAGATTTGTACTCCGGAGTAAAAATTTCGAACGAAAATGTTACTCCCTTTACGAAAAAAGTACTCCCCCATAACCCGAGAAAATTACTCCCACGACAAGAGTACTCCCCTGACAAATAAACTGAGCAAAAGAATTATTGCACCCATTTGTGTACCCCAACTAAAACATTCATTCACGTGTCATTTTATTCAAACTTTATATGCCATAAAAGGCCCTTCACTTGGCTACTTTGCACACTTTTTGGACTAAAGATTTATGTATTAGGTATCACGTGACCGCCGCCGAAGTCAGGGTACCCCCAAAATCGACCTGACAAAAACCCTAGTCCCGTATGCTAAAATCTGTAAGAATTCAGGATTTGCTGATAAGAAACAATTCTGCATATCGATGGAAATGCCATTTAATTTCCATTCAAAAACTGTGTGCACCTAACTTGATTAGTCTTGATACAATCTGTTTTCAAATGAGGTAGGGGTTAACAGTTTGAAAGGCCCAAAAGAGCACGTTTTGCGGTCATTTTTGGGGGGGTCCTCCACTGAAAGTTCAATATATCCTAAATGTCTCGATGAAAACGTTTCAAACTTTTAGAAAACACGACCAATAGGTGAATAAAGATTACCATAACGTTGTGTGAATATATCTATCTCTCTATATATACGGCTTGTGTATGTCTGTCTGTGTGTTCACGATGCACAGCCAAAGTTCTCGATGGATCTGCTTCAAATTTGGTGGGCATATTCAGGTAGACCCCGCACACAATCTGGTCGATGAAAATTTTCAACACGAGCTCTCAGCGCGCAGCCCTGAACCGATTTTGATTTTTATGGTTTTTCTGTACATCCATTCCCAGTAACTCTTCCTTATCTTCTCTAGTGTTTTGCGCGTTTATCTGCCTTCCTTCGTGTGGCGTCAATCGCGGGTATCCGGCGAAGCCGGCGTACGGTGCGCAACTCACCCGGCGAAGCCGGGTATTCGGCTCTACTTCTTCCCGGCTTCATACTCCGTCTCGCGATCATCCCGGCAAAGCCGGTACCCGGCGAAGCGGGTAATCATCTAGTTGGCAATACAGGTAAAGTTACGTAACGTTTCCAAAATAACTTAAAAAATATTCATATTAATTCAGGGTGTTATGCCAAAAATTCGTGACTTTGCATGCAGGGCCAATAATGGTTATTTCAGTATGTACGGAAGTTAAAGGCAAATCTGAGCACTAGCAGAAATTTGCTGGAGGTATGAACGCGATTGACAAATTCGTCAAAAAAAGCCAAGCATCATTTTACTTCCGTGTCATATACCACTGGCTCCACATCCCATTTGGGTGCAATCCCGTTTCGCCGCTATCCCATTTTGCCCCCACCCCATTTTTGCGACATTTCACAAGCAAAGCGTCATTTTACTACCTTGTCATACCACTGTCAATCAATCAACATGAGGCTTATATCGCGCGTATTCCGTGGGTACAGTTCTAAGCGCAGGGATTTTATTTTTTTTAAATTTTTTATTTTTATGCAATTTATATCGCGCACATATTTAAGGCGCAGGGATTTATTTATGCCGTGTGAGATGGAATTTGTTTACACAATACATCACGCGTTCACATCAGCCAGCAGATCGCAGCCATTTCGGCGCATATCCTACTTTTCACGGCCTATTATTCCAAGTCACACGGGTATTTTGGTGGACATTTTTATCTATGCCTATACAATTTTGCCAGGAAAGACCATTTTGTCAATCGTGGGATCTTTAACGTGCACACCCCAATGTAGTGTACCACTAGTGTCACATTCCATTTTGGCGCCATGCATGCCGTTTTGCTGCAATCCCATTTCGCCGTCATCCCTATTTCGCGACATTTCGGATTGCGGCAAAATGGGATTTTGATTAAACGGAATGTCTCTCCAGTTGAATGACGCAATATAGTAGAGTGAGGCTTGGCAAGTAGAAAGAACCGTCGCGATATAACCTTCGTGGTTGAAAACGACGTTTTGTTTGTTTGTTTGTTTGCTTAACGCCCTGCCGACCACGACAGGCCATATCAGGGCGGTGCTGCTTTGACATTTAACGTGCGCCACACACAAGACAGAAGTCGCAGCACAGGCTTCATGTCTCACCCAGTCACATTATTCTGACACCGGACCAACCAGTTCTAGCACTAACCCCATAATGCCAGACGCCAGGCGGAGCAGCCACTAGATTGCCAATGTTAAAGTCTTAGGTATGACCCGGCCGGGGTTCGAACCCACGACCTCCCGATCACGGGGCGGACGCCTTACCACTAGGCCAACCGTGCCAGTGAAAACGACGTTAAACACCAAATAAAGAAAGAAAGAAAGAAAGTAGAATGAAACGAAAATGGGGTGGTGGACAAATGGGACGGTGGCAAAAAGGGATTGCACCAAATTAGGATATCGCGCTAGTGGTATGTCACGATAGTAAAATGACGCTTGGCTTGTGATCTCATGAGTACGAACGTTCACTGCGAAATATAAACCAGGGAGTAAAAATCTCGTACGAGATATTTACTGGGAGTCAAAATTTGGGGAGTCAAAATTTCGTGGATGGAGTAATGTTTTCGTTCCTAGTGGAGTTCTTTTTCCCTACGAGATTTTTACTGGGATCTCGTACAAAATGTTTACTCCGGAGTCAGTTTTTTGTGGAGTAAAAATGTCGTGTTACACCGGGGTATCCACGGTGAGCGTCTCTTCTAAATCCTCTTTCGTGTCAATCATAGACTCAATAACCCCTGTATTTATTGTATATCGATGCGATTGTTTGCCGTAAGCCATGAACGAAGAGTTTACTTCGTTTAGCACGGTTTATGTTGATGAACAATGTTTCCATTTCACTTCAAGTGTGCAGCCAGCAGAATGTGACTTCTCAACGTGATTAAGGCTGGCGAATACACCTGAGACTACCTTGGAGTAGCCTCCCCTTTTGGATATAGAACGCTTTGTGTGTCCTAACAGGTTATCCACTCATTAGCCATATCCATATGCAAAATAATGAAATAAACATAAGAAAATGGCAGAAGTTTACAAATATCGACATTTTCTATCAGTTCAATTAAAAACAATCGTTAGAACTTGCATTTAAGACTTGTCGTGCGTGAGTCAATCAAGCCGACACTGTAAACACGCACTTGTTTGGCTGACAGTGACAGAAGGACCCCTGCTTCATGCTAAAACAGACGACAAGATATTGAAAGCAGTCTGCGAATGCACATGTATAACAAACTGCTGACAAGTGTGCTCATCCTTGCTGCGAACTGATGACTGATTATAGCTTCTACATTTTAATGCTCAGATCAATGCACGTAGTTGTGGTAGATCTGAATTTCACACTGGAAGACGACAACTAAGCGGTCGTCTGAGTTGAGAACCACATGTTCTTTGCTGACAGAAATCACGATGGGACAAGATGCAGATTGTGTTGAAGAGATGTTTTCAGATTAAAGCGTCTATATTTTATTGCTCAGATCATTGCACGTAGTTGGGGTAGATCTGAATTCCACACTTCTGAGTCGAGAACCACACGTTCTTAGCCGACAGAAATCACTATGGGACAAATGCAGATTGTGTTGAGGAGGTTGATGCTGACTTCAGATGCAGAGTTTTGGCATTTCTAGAGAGGCAATTTTGATCGTGATGATATCCGTGTTTTTAACGTTCTTGGTGACAACGCACCGTTATAGCTGAGCATGAATTCAGATCTACTTCTCGAATAAAACATTACTCGACAAGTGTATCGCTGAACATCGGAAATGTGGAAGTATTAATCCTCCTGTCTGATCAGTCTCCCCGTTAGATCTACAGGCTACATTATCAGGTAACTTACCAAACCGGTGTGTGTGTGTGTTTGTGTGTGTGTGTGTGTGTGTGTGTGTGTGTGTGTGTGTGTGTGTGTGTGTGTTTGTGTGCCACACTGACAGTGTATACATGTGTGCGCGCGCGATGTGTGTGTGTGTGTGTGTCTTTGAAAGAGAGAGAGAGAGAGAGAGAGAGAGAGAGAGAGAGAGAGAGAGAGAGAGAGAGAGAGAGAGAGAGAGAGAGAGAGAGAGAGAGAGAGAGAGAGAGAGAGATACAAATACAAGAGTACAATGCCTGTATGTGTAGGTGTGTTTTGCACTACTAATTTGCTTGTAAATTACAGAAACGACAAAGCAGTAAACTAAGGACAGCAGTCTCTGGACGCAAAGCAGGTGTTTGGCAGTGAGTCACAGCAATGACCAGCCGATCATAGTTCTGAGGTCATCACCATGCAGACTTTACTTTGCTGGACAGGTAAAGACATTTAATATATTACCATTTTTGTGTCGTTAATGTTGGCTTATGTGTTGTTTCCCCCAACAGACACAATCAACACACACACACACACACACACACACACACACACACACACACACACACACACACACACACACACACACAATCACACACATACACACAATCACACAATCACACACACACACACACACACACACACACACACACACACACACACACACACACACACACACACACACACACACACACAGATAGTAAATAATATGCATTCATCCCTGTGGTTGCCTGTGTTTCATGGGAGCAAGCCCACGGTGTGTCAACTGATTCCGTTCATCCACCGGATGTTTCCGTTCATCCGCAGGATGTGTCCGTTCATACAGCCCCATTTTCGTCACTTGCTTCGGGGAAAACGTTGTGGTAAGTCGTGTGGGCAGCGCGCTTGTGTGATATTGAAAGAATAAGGTAGCGAAATGGTTAAGCTATGTGTACGATAAGTACCAAGGTGCTAGTGAATCCTGATAATAACACACGCGGGCCGAACGTGGCAAAATTGCCTGATTTTTTAACATTTTCTTGTTTTTCTCGCTCTGTTATCGAATCTGACCCTTGATTTGCACATGATCACCAAAACCATTGCCTGTTACGACATTTCGCTTGAACAGAAGTTTATAGAAACCCATGGCTTTTGTACAATCACTTGTCTTTTGAAAACATACAGATTCCGTTCATACCCCATATTTCCGTTCGTACAAAAGTGCATGTTTCCCTTCGTACGAAAAGCGTTTCCGTTCATACACATTCGTTAGATCAGAGTGAAACAGGCCCCCATAACAAGTTCTGTGTATTCCAATCGTCTTCAAATAGCACAAAGTACGAATGCGTGTGATATTGGACCTATGTGAACCATAAGACGAATTGAATTTGCAAAAAAAAAATCGTACTGATTTTGACGGGAAAATGTGTCCGTTCGTACCACTTTCATCAAATTGTTTCCCTTCGTACCCTTTTCAGTAATGTGTATAGTGACGGAGCTTTCTGTGTGTTTTGATAAGAACGAAGATTGATTTGTGCAGTTGTGCTTGCTTTGCAGCACTGCAACTAAGACTGAACTAAGTAACATGTACATTTGTATGTTACTTCTATTATGCCATTTGCTTCACCTGTGATAATCATGAGCAGAATTTAGACAAATCAAGAAAAAACATTATCCAGGCTCTATCAGTCCTTTTTACATTTAGTCAAGTTTTGACTTAATGTTTGAACATAAATGGGGAATCGAAACGAGGATCGTGGTTTATGTGTGTGTGTGTGTGTGTGTGAGTGTGGGTGAGTGTGGGTGGGTGTATGTGTGTTTTTGTTGTTGTTGACATTTCTGCCGACAAAAGAGACAAAACACACCCGTATACAGCCGACCTGTCTAAAACTTCTGACGTCACCAGATCGTATCACCGACTTTTTCGGATTCAGGGGAGAGAATTTGTGCCGATGGTGTTAAAAACTTTTGGAGTCACCTAAACTCGATACACATGTGTATAGATGTTTGGGTCCACGGTGGCGCATTTCGCGTTGAAAAACTGTGTGTGTCGGTGTGTGTCAGCGTTCGATTGGAGTTTGCTTCGTTTCAATAGTGTGACGTCACGTCCTCTCTTGGAAAAGATGGCGGACTGCGT
>NW_027128414.1:22493-44194 GCF_037325665.1 Littorina saxatilis
TGTGTGCTAGTCAGTGTGTGTGTGTGAGTGTGTGTGTGTGTGCCAGTGTGTGTATGTGTATGTGTGTGTGTGTGTGTGTGTGTGCGCGTGTGTGTAGAGCAATTGAGACCAAACTACTGGACCGATCTATCGAACCCACAGAATAAAACTGCACGCACTGCAGTGTTTTCAGTCACGAGAATAAAACAGCTTCGTCAATCCACGCGGCAAGGAAGTCGCGCAATTTTTGCGTGCAACACGAAGTAAACAGACATGCAAGAAGAGCGACGGGTTCAAGTTTAGGTCGCTCCAGGAGAAAAATTCTTTTGGATGTTGGCCTTTAAAGGTAAGTGCGTCCCGGGCCCCCTCCATAAATTTCGTGTACGTGTTTTCGGCTTCTAGTGCGCATGGACGCGCAGTTTGGGGAGCCCTGACACAGAACAAACGCACTTTCACACTATCATACTGTGTGCGTGTTGCTGAATCTACTGGGCTTTTTGTCCGTCTGTGTGTCTGTCACCTCGCTTTAAAAAAAAGAAGTTTTTATCTCTGTCTGTTCTTTCCGTTTTTCTCTCTGTCTCTCAAATACACACACACACACACACACACCCAAACACACACACACACACACACACACACACATACACACACACACACACACACACACACACATACACATACACACACACACACACACACACATACACACACACACACACACACACTCACACACACACACACACACACACACACACACACACACACACACACACACACACACACACACACACACACACACACACACACACATACACACATAGGTGGTTTTACAGTCATTTGGGGTCGGCTGTGTATCAAAATGCCATCTTGCTCAAAACACAGGCATTTGGGGTCTCTTTTGTTTTACGTGTTAGAAAGTTTCTTAAAACTTCAATGAGCGTTAAATGCCATTTTAAAGTGTGAAAACTCATTTCAGGAGGTTATTACATAAAATGCAACCTCCAGCGTGATTTTTAGAAAAACAGGCATTTGGGGACGATGTTTGCTGTACAGCAGTGAAATGGGGACGTATGTGTACACAAAGTGCAGAGCTAGAATTACGTTATCGGTGCTATGAATGTTTTAGGTGTTAGAAAGTTTGTTAAAACTTCAATGAGCGTTAAATGCCATTCTAAAGTGTCAAAACTCATTTCAGGAGGTTATTACATAAAATGCAACCTCCAGCGTGATTTTTTAGAAACAAACAGGTATTTGGGGACGATGTTTGCTGTACAGCAGTGAAATGGGGACGTCGAAAAGTGCAGAGCTCCCGCAGAGCTATATGAATGGTTTCATCACATACATGGCGCGAGGCGACATATGTTGTGAAAAATTTTACAAAACACGTTTTTGCGCCCGATATTTTCTTGTCATCTCCAAAGTCAAGGGACAAACACGAAATTCCTTGACTTTTGGGGTAGGGCGACTCTGTTAATTTTAAGAATTAAAAAAAAAAAAATTCATTACTAGGATGTCCCATCGTTGGGAAATTCCGGTCGCTTCCTCCGAGTGGAAAGCTAGCAGTGACAGAGTCGCACTACCCCAAGTCAAGGGATCTATTAGTCCTGTTTCGCCGTTATCCCAATTCGCCCCCATCCCATTTTGGCGACATTTCTCAGGCCAAGTGTCATTTTACCACCATATCATGTACCATTAGCTCCACATCCCATTTTGGCGCAATCCCGTTTCGCCGTTAGCCCATTTCGCCCCCATCCAATTTTTGCGACATTTTACAGGCCAAGTGTCATTTTACCACCATGTCATGTACCATTAGCTCCACGTCCCATTTTGGCGCAATCCCGTTTGGCCGTTATCCCATTTTGCCCCCATCCCATTTTTGCGACATTTCATAGGTCATGTGTCATTTTACATGCCATTCTAAAGTGTCAAAACTCATTTCAGGAGGTTATTACATAAAATGCAACCTCCAGCGTGATTTTTTTAGAAACAAACAGGTATTTGGGGACGATGTTTGCTGTACAGCAGTGAAATGGGGACGTCGAAAAGTGCAGAGCTCCCGCAGAGCTATATGAATGGTTTCATCACATCACATACATATGTTGTGAAAAATTTTACAAATCACGTTTTTGCGCCCGATATTTTCTTGTCATCTCCAAAGTCAAGGGACAAACACGAAATTCCTTGACTTTTGGGGTAGCACGACTCTGTTAATTTTAAGAATTAAAAAAAAAAAAATTCATTACTAGGATGTCCCATCGTTGGGAAATTCCGGTCGCTTCCTTCGAGTGGAAAGCTAGCAGTGACAGAGTCGCACTACCCCAAGTCAAGGGATCTATTAGTCCTGTTTCGCCGTTATCCCAATTCGCCCCCATCCCATTTTGGCGACATTTCTCAGGCCAAGTGTCATTTTACCACCATATCATGTACCATTAGCTCCACATCCCATTTTGGCGCAATCCCGTTTCGCCGTTAGCCCATTTCGCCCCCATCCCATTTTTGCGACATTTTACAGGCCAAGTGTCATTTTACCACCATGTCATGTACCATTAGCTCCACGTCCCATTTTGGCGCAATCCCGTTTGGCCGTTATTCCATTTTGCCCCCATCCCATTTTTGCGACATTTCATAGGCCATGTGTCATTTTACCACCGTGTAAAACCATTAGCGCCACATTCCATTTTGTTGCCATGCCGTTTTGCCGTCATTCCATTTTGCCGCCATCTCTATTTCGCGACATTTTGGATTGTGGCAAAAATGGAATTTGGCGTAAACGGAATGTCTTCCTAGTTGAATAACGCAGTATAGTAGTATAGTGAGGCTTGGCAAGAAGAATAAATAAAAAATGTGATGGCGGCCAAATGGGATGGTGTCAAAATGGGATGACGTGCTATTGTTATGACACGGTAGTAAAATGACGCTTGGCTTGTGAAATGTCGCGACAATGGGATGGGGGATAAATGGAATACGGTGAAACGGCATGGCGGCCAAATGGGATATGGTGTCAAAATGGGATGTCGCGCTATTGTTATGACATGTTAGTAAAATGCCCTGTCACGTAGTCTCAATCCAAATTGGAAATCCATAGCATCATCATTATAATCATCCTCATCCAATTTTATAAAATGACGCTTGGCTTGTGAAATGTCGCGAAAATGGGATGGGGCAAAAAATGGGACGGCGGCAAAAATGGGATTGCACCAAAATGGGATGTGGATCAGCCACTAGATTGCCAATTTTAAAGTCTTAGGTATGACCCGGTGTGACGTTTTTATCTTTCGCTGTGTTGATATTTCGATTTTCGGCCTCGTTGATCTAGTATAAACTCTACACTGAACAAAAAAACCACCCTTCGATAGTACTGATGAGCGACCTTGTGTACCTTACATTCATGGGGCCAAATTTGTCCAACCAATTATTTTATTTAACTTAGAAATTTGATTCATCCTAAAATGTTTCCCTTCTTACTCAAGGGACGTAACCACTCGGTACACGTTTTCGAAGAATTCGATTTTGGGAGTGAAATCTATTTAATTTCACAACCAATTTTCTTCACATGCAAGAAACTGACATGCTTTTCGTCCATAAATAATTTCCCTTCTTAATTTTACCAGGAAACAACATTTCAGTCTCGAGTAAATATCGAGGGGGAAATATGTACACAGGCGAAAGATGAAATCGTGACACCGGCCGAGGTTCGAACCCACGACCTCCCGATCACGGGGCGGACGCCTTACCACTAGGCTAACCGTGCCGGTTTACCCTTGAGTGACAGACGGACAGACAAAAGAATATACAGACAGACCGTAATTAACACAAACACACACACACTCAGCAGAGCAAAGCGGTATGACACACACACTCAGCAGAGCAAGGCAGTATAACACAAACACTGAGTCTGATTTATGAGAATGAGAATGAGAGAGAGAGAATTGTATTGAATTGAATTGAATTAAATTGAATTGAATTGATCTTTATCTTAACACTAACAGAATAAGAAATGCTAAAATGCTCTTTTTTTCATCCCGCAGACAGTCAAAATTCTAATCAAAAACAAGGAAAGAGATAGAAATAAAAGGAACAGTTATGACAGCTTTACAGACAGACAGACAGACAGACAGACAGAAAGAGAGACAAAAAAGAAACAAACAGACAGACAGACAAAGAGAGAGAGAGAGAGAGCCAGAGAAAGAGAGAGACAGAGAAACAGAGACATAGAGAGAAAGATAAACAGACACACAGACACCGACAGAAAAGTTGTGTGAAGAGCAGCTCAGCTGCTCTGCAGAATTTGTCTTATTAAGGAGATTTCTATAGCGCATAACGAAAAGCACTATGCGCTTTACAATATCACTAAGTATAAGCACACACAAACATACTCTGATTAAATAGAACTTAGTTTAGCAAGACATACTAAGAACACTAAACATTTGAGTTCATACAAAAATTGAGAACTAAATTAAATACTGGACAAGCGATTTAAATAAGCTTAAGGAGGGGAGTCAAGCGTGATTAAGTCTCGGTCATTATTATTTTGAGCGGGCCGAGACTAGTTGGCAGTCGTGTCCCTGTAAGTAGGCTACATGCAGACAGACAGATCTAGATCTAGTGTCTCGCTTTCTTGCACAGTTTCACCTATGCTCTTTCTCCCTGTGTGTGTGTGTGTGTGTGTGTGTGTGTGTGTGTGTGTGTGTGTGTGTGTGTGTGTGTGTGTATGTGTGTGTGTATGTGTGACGGAGTGATTGAGTTTGTGTTACTGTTTGTCGATTTCTTACGTGAGCCTTGATGGCTTCGCCTCTTGTTGTTTTTAAATCTCAAAAAGTATTCTTAAAGTCTAACACATGTTTACACTCGCACTCCGTGTCTGTAGCTTTAGAAATAAACAAGTCCAGATATAACACATTTTTCTTTGCGGCAAATGTCCAGATATCCCCCCCTCAGACACGTATGTGTGTGTGTGTGGATGTGTGTGTGTGTGTGTGTGTGTGCGTGTGTGTGTGTGTGTGTGTCTCTCTCTGTCTCTCTTTCTGTCTGTCTCTCTCTCTGTCTCTCTCTCTCTCTCAGTCTGTCTGTCTCTCTCTCTCTCTCTGTCTGTCTGTCTCTCTCTCTCTCTTTCTCTCTGTCTGTCTGTCTCTCTCTCTCAAAATAAAATAAAAAGAGAGAGAGAGGGCAACAAAATATAGGGTTGTAGCAACCTGCATGCAACTGAGGTCAAAACAAAATGTGTCATTTTTCAAAGAATATCTTCCTAGGGCATGACTGAAAGCCCCGATGGGCTCTGTGCATATGGACGTGACAAGTTCAGTTACTTTAAGATCAGACAAACCATACTGTTCGTCTCTCTCTCTCTCTCTCTCTCTCTCTCTCTCTCTCTCTCTCTTTCCTTCTTTCTCTCTTTCTCTGGGTTTGTCTCACTTCCTTTCACACACAAATGGCCGCGCGCACCAGTGTGTGTGAGTGTGGAGGGGGGGGGGGGGGGCAAAGAGAGAGCGATGATAAAAATTGAATGTTTTCTATTCTAAATTATTTGGGGTAATATAATACTTGTTTGTTATTTTTGAAGATTGTTTACAAATGTTTTGTCATTTGTTTGTTACTTGGTTTTTATTTTTGGTCCAACTTGTACCATCATGTGGTCCAAATGACCTAATGTGGCGGCTAAGTTGAACTTTATTTTTCTGCTTTTGAATATGTTTGTTTTTAATTCTTGCTCTGTATGCGAGTTCATCTATCCCCAGGCTGAAGAACAGTAACAGACATTATATCCTTATCAATATTGCAAAATATATATTTTTCAATATACTCAGGTGGTCAACTTTGCCTCCTTTATTTTATGTAAAGAAAGAAGATACTTTTGTTATTCTATTTTATTTTATGCAATTTATATCGCGCACATATCTCAACCACGGATTCAAGGCGCAGGGATTTATTTATGCCGTGTGAGATGGAATTGTTTACACAATATATCACGCATTCACATCGGCCAGTAAACCTCGAGCCTATTAGGGCGAGCATTCACCTTTCACGGCCTATTATTCCAAGTCACACGGGTATTTGGTGGACATTTTTATCTATGCCTATACAATTTTGCCAGGAAAGACCTTTTTGTCAATCGTGGGATCTTTAACGTGCACACCCCAATGCAGTGTACACGAAGGGACCTCGGTTTTTCGTCTCATCCGAAAGACTAGCACTTGAACCCACCACCTAGGTTAGGAAAGGGGGGAGAAAATTGCTAACGCCCTGACCCAGGGTCGAACTCGCAACCCGGCTCTCGCTTCCGAGGCAAGTGCGTTTACCACTCGGCCACCAAGACCATAGTTTTGGGTTAGAATGTATTAAGTAGGGTAAGAAGGAAAAAACTACAAACACTGATATGCTGACTCACGCCGGTACCCCCCTGCACCGGAAAATAGCCGCGGCACCTTGCTGTGTTTTGGATAAATGTGTTAACATGCTCCCTCAAAGTGTGTAGCATACTGTTTTCAGTTGCGACCGTACTTGGGGATCTTTGTTTGTTTGTCAACTTGTCCCAAGGGGACACAACACTAGCTGTCGTCTGCTAGCTATTTATTTATTTCACATTGTTACCTGCAGGGACCTCGGTTCCCCAAGGTCTATAGTCATGTCCCTTTAATGATTGAATAATGACCACCCTCTTCAAGCATGACTGTCAATAAACACATATTTGAACATGCTTGAAGAGGACGGTCATTATGCAATCAAGAAGCCACTGATAAGCCCTTCCCCAGTATGTGGCTATCAGCTATTACTTTATTCAGAACATCGTCTACTCTTCTCGTAGTTCTTGCTATCACTGTTTGCACATCATCTTTGCCTTCAAACTAAACAGTTCTTCTGCTTATTCGTCGGGACATGCTGTTGATACGTTGGCCGTTTCGTCTACTGATATATTGGCCGTTCCGTCAACTGAAGTGTTGGCTGTTTCGTCTACAAAGACTTTACCATCTTTAATTACTACATTTTTACCTTGAGCCTTGATCTCAGATGGAAGAACGCCAAAGTCTTTTCTCATATAGGTACTCTTTTCAGTCACTTTATTCAACGACAAAAAACGAATCTTTGATTGTTCATTCGAATGCACATCGACACTGTGTCCAATAACTTCCTTGAACTCTCGAAATTTGCAGTATAAACATTGAAACTGTATATGTTACAGGCATTAAGTGAAACCAGGCATTACGCGTAATACTAGGCATTACACGTAATGCCTGAAATTTGACTCTCACAATTACGCTTATTGCCTGAAGCAATTCAGGCAATACACACAACATAACAGCCTATTGCACTGAACAGTTAACCATTACCTCTTGGATGACGGTGAGAACATTTTTTAAGGACAAAGTGTTGACAACATGTCATGGTGTGAATATAGTAATGAGTGATGGTTTGCAATGCAAAATAATGTATTTCTGACATAGTGTTCACCACAGTTTGAATTTCCCGTAAGTGTGAGTGCATGTCACAATGGAAAGCCCTGGTCCAATATTTCCAGTCGAGTTTTCACCAGTTGCTTATTTGTCACCATGGAAGATAATGAACAAGTCGCGTAAGGCGAAAATACAACATTTAGTCAAGTAGCTGTCGAACTCACAGAATGAAACTGAACGCAATGCAATTTTTCAGCGGCAAGACCGTATACTCGTAGCATCGTCAGTCCACCGCTCATGCTCATGGCAAAGGCAGTGAAATTGACAAGAAGAGCGGTTTAGTAGTTGCGCTGAGAAGGATAGCACGCTTTTCTGTACCTCTCTTTGCTTTAACTTTCTGAGCGTGTTTTTAATCCAAACATATCATATCTGTATGTTTTTGGAATCAGGAACCGACAAGGACTAAGATGAAAGTGCTTTTAAATTGATTTCGAAAATTTAATTTTGATAATGATTTTTATATTTTTAATTTTCAGAGCTTGTTTTTAATCCAAATATAACATATTTATATGTTTTTGGAATCAATGTGTGGTGTTTGTCAAAAACAGATTTGATTGTTGGTATTCAGCTCTACGTCTATCGTGAAACGATACTGAAACCGGGTTATCTCCAATGCTGTCTGTGATAGAGTAATTGACACATAATTATAGTTTTTAAAACGATTTCGGAAATTTAATTTTGATCATAATTTTTATATTTTTAATTTTCAGAGCTTGTTTTTAATCTAAATATAACATATGTATATGTTTTTGGAATCAAAAAATGACGAAGAATAAGATGAAATTGTTTTTGGATCGTTTAAAGGGCAGCTGTCGGGTTGTGGCTCTCAAAATCTGTTCCTTAGAATGAGTTATCATGTAACTGAAACTATACTTAAAAGTTACTTGGTGATTTTGACAGCTTGATAACACAAGTCCGAAGACTTTAGACATGCTACAATGTCTTTAATCGAAAAAGTTTGCATTCTTGGTCGAGTCAATGCAGCCCGCTCGAAAATTACTTCCCTTGGACGCGTGACGTCAGCCGCGGAATCGGCCGGGTTGAACGGTGCTCTCTTTGTGCCGTGTAATGGGCGCAATCAGGTTGTCTAGTCAAGCCCTCAAGCATACTTCACGGGTAGGTGAAGAGAAACTTAGGATGGGGTGACTTCTCCCAGGCCAAAATTTCGCAGTAAAAAACGGAGTTCATAACATGTCTTCCGTCCCCCTCTTGCTTTTGTTCCACTTGAACTGTTCAACTTATTGGCAGATATTGTCACGCGTCGAGGAACACAAACACACACACACAAACACACTCACACACAGACACACACAGACACACACACACACACTTACACACACACACACACGTGTTATCACACATATACACAGACACACACACACATACGTGTTATCACACACACACACACACACACACACACACACACACACACACACATACACAGACACACACACATATAGGGAGGCCCACTGACAGTAAGCGTGAACAGACCACAGAAGGCCATTTTTGGAGTGCTGTAAACAGCTTCAAAATTAAGCAATGTTCTTATAGTTCAGGTTTGAAATGTAAAAGTACTTATAGAATTGCTGTGCAAAGTTTGAAGCCTGTTAGAATTATACATTTGGAGGTATTGGACTGTAAAGTCAGGCAAATATGCGATTTTTTCACAATTGGGAAGTTATGTACAGGGCGACAAATTAAAAAAAGCAAAAAGAAATGACCTTTTCGGTTTTATTTTATAAAACAGATTGCAGCAACCACAAATGTATCACAGTTGAACCCATAAATGCAATAAAAAGGGTTTTATAGCCGATTGCAATTTTAGGCTATATTGACGTCATCACACGAAATTTAAGAAACGCGAACAAGCAAATCTTCAGTGGTTTTACAGGTAAAGATGTCATACGATATATCAAATTGAAGATCTCTTTGTGTACAATCTAGCTGTCATACTTTTGATGCTGTATAATCAAAACTTTACAACTTAAGCTTGAAAATCAATATTTTCAAAAATAATAAATTTAAAATAAAAACTATAAAATGTATTAATGTTCCGCAATGTCAATCTTTATAAACATTTGTAACCTCACATTTTAGCATATTTCCACACATTGAATGATAATAATGTTACTTCCAAACAAGAAAACACTAACTACAGCACAAGTTTGCAGTTATGCGTTATATTTTAATCTGCCTGACTGAAAATGTGTGCGTTTCTTCCTTAACCTGTATATCCGCGATTATATAGCAAATTATGTGTATGTAAGTGTGTATATATCCATGTATGCAGGTATGTATGTGTGTATGTATGTATGTATGTATGTATGTATGTATGTATCCTTATGTTTTTATGTGAATCTCTCTCTCTCTCTCTCTCTCTCTCTCTCACACACACACACACACACACACACACACACACACACACACACACACACACACACATACATTCACCAACACACACACAATATCTGTTATCCTTGTTGTGGTGCAATTAAGGTCAAGTATACAGCATGACAAAATCCCCTGCAATGCAATAATGACACAAACAACAGATTTTCCAAAAAAACTGTCATAGCAACACAGAAATTGTCTAATCAATGAAATGTAACAAATACAATTGCATAACAGAACAAAGAAACATTTGAATATAACATCAGGTATTTAGCGCCAAAAAGAAACCTAAGTCAGATCATTAGTTATGAGAACCAATTAAGAACATCAAACAACTCAGCGCCATAAAAGTCATTTCAAGTCATCAGTCACACTTTAAATGTCAAAAATCGTCGGGAAATTAATTCAGCATTATAATAATACCATCAATAAACACACAAGCATGAAGATGAAACAGAACAGACGGAAATTGTAGCACCGAAATGAATTATGCAAACACATCGCGATCAAAGAAGAACACCAGGTGACTTTGTGTATTAAAGCCATCGTTAAACAGACATTACACATTCAATGAGATGTACCTACAGATCAGGTAATTCCGTGCTACAAAACCCAGTGCAGATCATAGTCTAAAAGACATCGAGATATTACTAAATTATACAGTACTTCAGCGCCATATAATAATGTAAGATCATCAGTCACACAAAACCGAGATGTAACAAAAAAAATCGGGTAATTCGATCGATCAGCACCATATGAAAACATTGCAGATCATTAGCCACACAAACAAAGAGATGTAACAAGAACATCAGGTAATTCGATCGATCGGCACCATATAAAAACAGTTACACAAGTTCTCACTGAAAGTGAAGAACGAAGCGGTTCCGCAGGTTGAAATGACACCTTTTTTTTGGAGTAACCCAAGACACACGCTTGGCTTGGAAGCCATATTATATTGCAGCCACAGAAGCAACAGGTGTGTGTGTGTGTGTGTGTGTGTGTGTGTGTGTGTGTGTGTGTATGTGTGTGTATATGTGTGTGTCTGTTCGTCTGTGTGTCTGTCTGTGTGATTCTGACTAAAAGTGAATGTGCATGTCTATGGGTGTTTTTGTGTAAGTATGTATGTATGTATGTGTGTATGTATGTATGTATATATATATACAGTCGACTCCGGTTAATCGGCCACTTTTGGGACTGACTGAATTATGGCCGATTATCCGAAGTGGCCGATTATCCGAACATCGCATCGGGAAGTTCCTCAGAACAAAAATATTGGATGATGGAAGTTACTTATGGTAGCGGAAAGCGGAAGTTTCGTGCATTGGCATACGTGCTCTACATGTCTCCAAAAAATGTGTCCAGTGTCGTCTGCTTCTGTTTGGCACTGGCACGTTTCCTCACTGCAGCACAGACAACGTCCAGGCAATGCAGTTCTTCTTCCCCGAAGGCATTTTCCAGGGCATATTGAACCAATCAACCAATGCCTCGTCCACTTCATCGTCTTTTCCTCCTCTTTTCCTTTTCTTTGAGACAGACAAGCGTCCACCTACAGCTTCACTCCTGAGATGATCCTCGTCGTTAATCCATCGACAAAGGGTTTTTCTTGGGACCCCTAACTGATTTGCAAGCTGCAATTTTGATGTGTTAGGCGGATATCCTTTCACTTTGTCCAAGAATTCAAGTTTTTCCAAGACGCTGTAATCTTTCCTTTTCGTCGCCATGGTTTGTGCAAAGAGGCTTTCGGCACAAGCAAGTCAGTGTTTGACTGTCAGTTGTTTCGATCACAGTGTGTAAACTCAGTAAACTCACTGGCAGACCTTTGTGCTGTCATGTGAGTAATGATCATGGAACCACTCACAAAAACGTGAAAGTGTGAGGTGGCCGTTTAGCCGATGTGCAAAGTTTTCGTGGTGGCCGATTAACCGAACATTTTAACACATAATATGAAGAAAAGATTCGGTCCCAGGGAAAATAGGCCGATTATCCGGAATTGGGCGATTATCCGGATGGCCGATTAACCGGAATTGACTGTATGTGTGTGTGTGTGTGTGTGTCCGTGTGTGTGTGCGTGTGTCCGTGTGTGTTTGTGTCTGAAATTCAGGATCCAACTGTGTCCATGTGCACGTGTGTCTGTGTTTATGTGTGTGTGTTTGTGTTCGTGTGTGCGTGAGTATGTATGCATGTGTGTGTGACTTGGAATAATAGGCCGTGAAAAATAGGATATGCGCCGAAATGGCTGCAATCTGCTGGTCGATGTGAATGCGTGATGTATTGTGTAAAAAAATTCCATCTCACACGGCATAAATAGATCCCTGCGCCTTGAGTCCGAGTCTGGAGATACGCGCGCGATATAAGACTTCATATAATAATAATAATGATAATGTGTCTCTCTGTCTTTGTGATTCTGGATCAACATTTATTAGTGTGTGTGTGTGTGTGTGTGTGTGTGTGTGTGTGTGTGTGTGTGTGTGTGTGTGTGTGTGTGTGTGTGTGTGTGTTTTGTGACAGAACGTTTTAAATTTACCGAGAATTTACTTTGCAAAGTGAGCATCTACAGCTAGGTTACTTCGAAAAGGGCTTCTGCGTGCTGATCAGTCCTGTGAAGCAATTCATGTTGCAGTGAGGTAGCTACGTGTTTTGTCCACGTGTTTTTAACCAAAATGTCATTGTCCACCAACAAACCTTCTCCTTGGGTCTGTTAATGTTGCTGGGTCACGGGGTCCTGCGTGTCGTCAATAGCCTGTTTCTCATAATAATACTTGTGGCGAAGGTGAGTCATATAAGCATTTGCGGTTCTTGTTAGATCTGTTCACTATAATGGATCTAGTCAAGGCCGCGTCGCAGAGACAAAAATCATTTCCACAGCCGGAAGGCTCGGTTATTCTTTTGAAAGATGTTGCTAGTTCGTTGATCTAACTTTGGTGGGGAGTTGAAAAACCTAAAATTGTAACGTATTTGCATGTGACATTTTCACGGCATGCCTTGATTTAACCTTCGGCGGTGAAACAGTTGAAAAGCGTTTTAATTCAATCGCAAGGCAAAGTCAAACACATTTACATCAGTATGAGAACAGACTTCCGGATAGATCTGTTGCAGAGATCTTTCACTACACAATATATTTTTCTGTTTCAAAATAAGTTTTCTTTGCGAGCTCGTGGAAAATAAGCGATAATTTCGAATTTCGGCTTGTCGCGACGTCAAGTTTTTCACTGTGCATACTCTGATACTGAACACTGCGTAACAAACTGATTCAGCTTTTGCATGACTGCGAGAGTTGATCAGCTTTTGGTTTTTCACTTCAATCGCTTGTCAAGGTCAAGCCAAAGCACATACTGATTAGAAAAATGTTACTGAACTTACTGGTAGATGTATCTCTTGAGATCAATGAGAAGAAAGATCGAGCGACTTCCTAAAACGCCTGTGTTTAAAAGAAAACACTGTGTTCAGAATTAACCCTTTCAACAACGTAATGATATTTGTGTAAGTTGCTCTTTTAAACATATAATAACAGAAAGTTGATTGTATCGCACGCAAAATTACACGAATCTGGTTAGAATATCTTTCCTTTGCGAGTCTTTGGAACTGGGGCGATAATTTCGAGTGTTTCAGCTTGCCGCGGCGTCATGCAAATAGCTGTATCACTCTGTAAATGACTAGATTCAGCCTTCGGCGGCGCAACCGTTGAATTAATCGCTTCACTTCAATCGATCGGCCCGGTCAAAGTATAGCCCGTATTGATGAGAAAAGATGTTCTTCTTGTAGATTAGCCTTTTAAGATTACTGAGAGAAATGGGCGATTTCCAAAAACGCCTGTGTCAAAACAAAACCACTGTGTTCAGAATCAACTATATTCACAACATGTTAAAGGCACAGTAAGCCTCCCGTAAACCATCACAGAGCGGCTCCCCGAGCGTCTACATACAGTACAAGCATACTTCCATTTGAACGCTCACCGAACAGGAACATCCTGGCTGCTTTCTGTCCAGCGTGAGAAATTTTCAAAGAATTTATTTTCGTGGACTTGGTCTTCTACGACAATGGCGCCTCGTTTTGGTGCTGGACGGCTGTTATGATACCGGAAATCACGCCCGGACAGAAAGCCTCCCGTAAACCATCACAGATACTGTCAGGCTTTTACACACAGTACAAACACCCTTTCATTTGAACACTCACCGAACGGGAACATCCTAGGTGCCATACGTAAAGAGCGAGCAATTTTCAAAGAAATAATTTTTCGGATTGTCTCCATCTCAATCGGACACATCCTGAACTCAGGTCAAAAATGAGTTACTTCCCTTCAACTGGCGATAGCCGTGGAGCGATGATTATCAGAATGATTCGGACCGTGGTGCGTTTTGGCGCTAGACCTAACTTTTAAAATCTAAATAATAAATTCTCAGCTTGTTACACAAACATTCTTAAATCATAAAAGAATTCTTTTTTCATCAAGACAAGATCAGTACAATTCGAAGTTTTGAAAGTTTGAAAAGCCCGAAAGCAGGGTCACGCAAGGTCGTGATTTTCGTAGCAGACGGCGGTTTATAGGCAGTCAAAAGCCATCGCCAGAGTTCTTATGAATTACATTCGTTTGTTTCGTGAAAAGTCAGAGGTACATAACGTGCTATTGCAGATAAGCTCACAGCGAGCCCCATTCAAATTACAAACTGACGACTGCATTGTGAAAAAGGGAAACTGGATCACACGGGTTCACAATGGCTCAGGGGTAAGATAAACCACGCAAAAATAAATTCTTTGAAAATTGCTCGCTCTTTACGTAGGGCACCTAGGATGTTTTCGTTTGGTGAGCGTTCAAATGGAAGGGTGTTTGTACTGTGTGTAAAAGCCTGACAGTATCTGTGATGGTTTACGGGAGGCTTACTGTGCCTTTAATAGTAATTATGAGTCGCTCAGCGGAATACATAATTACAAAGGATTGATCTGATGGTATGCAAAAATGTCAGTAAACTGCATCTAATACTTTTTCCTGGCGAGATCTCAGAACATACGCGATTCGGCCTTGGACGGCGCAAAAGTTGAAATATTGCTTCACTTCAATCGGTTGGCCCGGTTAAAGTATTGCACACATTGATTAGATAAGACATTGTCCTGGTAAATTGGCCTTTTAACATTATTGACAGGAATGGGCGATTTCCAGAAACATCTGTGTAAAAAGTAAAACACTGTGTTCAGAACCCACCCTTTTTCAAGACGTTAATACAATGTTGATAAGTCGCTCTTTCACATACATCATAACAAAGGGTTGATCTTATGCCACACTAAATTTCAGTATTGTACTTTAAATAGTTTTTCTTCGCGCGCTCTTGGAACTTGGGTGACGATTTCGAGTGTTTCGCTTGCCGCGACGTCAAATAGCTTTTTCCCTGTACACCGCGTTTGCGGCTAAGTCCGAAGCGGGAGATAGCGTTTTGGGGCAAGTTCGGGACTTGTTTTACTCATGAACCAAAAACAGCACGTTCACATACCAACAATCATTCAAAAGAACAACAACTGGAGAAACCCTTGCAAGTTGTTTGACGTTTTCAAAATATTTATTTAGCCTTTTAAATCTTCAGAGAAAAGTAAAAAAAAATCACGGCTGTGGCCGCCATTTTGGATTTTCTCTGTGGGCCTCCCTATGTGTGTGTGTGTGTGTGTGTGTGTGTGATAACACGTATGTGTGTGTGTGTCTGTGTATATGTGTGATAACACGTGTGTGTGTGTGTGTAAGTGTGTGTGTGTGTGTCTGTGTGTGTCTGTGTGTGAGTGTGTTTGTGTGTGTGTGTTTGTGTTCCTCGACGCGTGACAATATCTGCCAATAAGTTGAACAGTTCAAGTGGAACAAAAGCAAGAGGGGGACGGAAGACATGTTATGAACTCCGTTTTTTACTGCGAAATTTTGGCCTGGGAGAAGTCACCCCATCCTAAGTTTCTCTTCACCTACCCGTGAAGTATGCTTGAGGGCTTGACTAGACAACCTGATTGCGCCCATTACACGGCACAAAGAGAGCACCGTTCAACCCGGCCGATTCCGCGGCTGACGTCACGCGTCCAAGGGAAGTAATTTTCGAGCGGGCTGCATTGACTCGACCAAGAATGCAAACTTTTTCGATTAAAGACATTGTAGCATGTCTAAAGTCTTCGGACTTGTGTTATCAAGCTGTCAAAATCACCAAGTAACTTTTAAGTATAGTTTCAGTTACATGATAACTCATTCTAAGGAACAGATTTTGAGAGCCACAACCCGACAGCTGCCCTTTAAACGATCCAAAAACAATTTCATCTTATTCTTCGTCATTTTTTGATTCCAAAAACATATACATATGTTATATTTAGATTAAAAACAAGCTCTGAAAATTAAAAATATAAAAATTATGATCAAAATTAAATTTCCGAAATCGTTTTAAAAACTATAATTATGTGTCAATTACTCTATCACAGACAGCATTGGAGATAACCCGGTTTCAGTATCGTTTCACGATAGACGTAGAGCTGAATACCAACAATCAAATCTGTTTTTGTACGTGACATAGAATCTACGATTAAGCTTTTTGCTGACGACACTAGCATGTACTTGTCTTTAGCCAATCACAACATCCGTGCCGAAATTTTAAACTCAGATCTTGAAAAAATTGTAAATTGGGCAGAAACATGGAAGGTAGCATTTAACCATGCAAAAACTGAATTGGTGAACTTTTGTACACAAAGAACCCCTGATATCGCAGATCTAAACTTTGGCAATACCATCCTTGAAAGTTCCCCAAATCACAAACACTTAGGAATAATAATACAAAACAACTGTAAATGGGATGAACATATAAAATCTCTTGTTGCAAAGTGCAGAACTCTCGTAGCTTGCTTGCGTACATACAAATATAGACTGAGTCGAAAATCATTGGAAATTATGTTTAAATCCTTCATTCTACCACACTTTGATTATTGCGACATAATATGGGACAATTGTAGCAAAACCCTAACAGATGAACTCGAAAAGTTAAACCTAGATGCAATACGAACAATCATCGGAGCTGTCCGCGGAACCAGTCACTTTAAGCTTTACGGAGAATCTGGACTCCAATCATTATCTGAAAGGCGTAACCGTCATAAACTAACAATGTTCCATAAAATTATTCACGACAAGACCCCCCCATACCTACAAGCAGCACTCCCACCTCTCGTAGCAGCCAACAACCCCTACCACAGACGCCGCCCCTTAGAACGAAGTATACCCCCACATCGAACAGAAACGTACAAAACATCCTTTTTTCCTTCGACAACAGTACTCTGGAACCAACTACCTGAACAAATACAGTTAACTGACTCCCTCGGGGAATTTAAACATTACTTAACAAAAGACGACACACAAATTCCCGTTTACTTCTACAGTGGCAATCGACAAACACAAATAATCCACACAAAAATGAGACTTAATATTAGTGATCTAAAGAAAGACTTAGTTGAGCGACACCTTGCGGAAAACAGCGTATGCGACTGTGGTGATGGAACAGAAACTGCAACACACTTCTTACTAGAATGCCGTTTACACTTAGCTGCAAGAAACAACACAATCAACAAACTAACCAACAACTTCATACACACAGATATTCTACTTCATGGAAACCCCTCCTTGCAAACAAAAATTAACAAAAAAATCTTTTTAACAGTGCAGGAATTTATTGGACAATCCGGCCGTTTCGAACAGATAAACATGTAAAGTGAAAGCAAAATCGACACGTCTACTCGTCTCTCTCTCTCTCTCTCTCTCTCTCTCTCTCTCTCTCTCTCTCTCTCTCTCTCTCTCTCTCTCTCTCTCTCTCTCTTTCTCTCTCTCTCTCTCTCACTCTCCCCCTCTCTCCCTCCCTCTCTCCCTCCCTATCTCTTACTCGCAAACACCATAAATATTATATATGTATTCCCAAACGGATTTTTGTTTTGATGTACAATTTTCATTCAATTTTCTTTTCGTGTTTGTAAACTGTACAATAGCCGCCATTTATATTATATGTAATTTTCTAGAAATAGTGAACACCACTATAAGCATTATGCTTGTTGTTGTTTACTCTATATGCGTTTTTTGTAAATAATGCACAAACGTTAAATAAAACAGTTTAAACCAAATCTGTTTTTGACAAACACCACACATTGATTCCAAAAACATATAAATATGTTATATTTGGATTAAAAACAAGCTCTGAAAATTAAAAATATAAAAATCATTATCAAAATTAAATTTTCGAAATCAATTTAAAAGCACTTTCATCTTAGTCCTTGTCGGTTCCTGATTCCAAAAACATACAGATATGATATGTTTGGATTAAAAACACGCTCAGAAAGTTAAAGCAAAGAGAGGTACAGAAAAGCGTGCTATCCTTCTCAGCGCAACTACTAAACCGCTCTTCTTGTCAATTTCACTGCCTTTGCCATGAGCATGAGCGGTGGACTGACGATGCTACGAGTATACGGTCTTGCCGCTGAAAAATTGCATTGCGTTCAGTTTCATTCTGTGAGTTCGACAGCTACTTGACTAAATGTTGTATTTTCGCCTTACGCGACTTGTTCATTATCTTCCATGGTGACAAATAAGCAACTGGTGAAAACTCGACTGGAAATATTGGACCAGGGCTTTCCATTGTGACATGCACTCACACTTACGGGAAATTCAAACTGTGGTGAACACTATGTCAGAAATACATTATTTTGCATTGCAAACCATCACTCATTACTATATTCACACCATGACATGTTGTCAACACTTTGTCCTTAAAAAATGTTCTCACCGTCATCCAAGAGGTAATGGTTAACTGTTCAGTGCAATAGGCTGTTATGTTGTGTGTATTGCCTGAATTGCTTCAGGCAATAAGCGTAATTGTGAGAGTCAAATTTCAGGCATTACGTGTAATGCCTAGTATTACGCGTAATGCCTGGTTTCACTTAATGCCTGTAACATATACAGTTTCAATGTTTATACTGCAAATTTCGAGAGTTCAAGGAAGTTATTGGACACAGTGTCGATGTGCATTCGAATGAACAATCAAAGATTCGTTTTTTGTCGTTGAATAAAGTGACTGAAAAGAGTACCTATATGAGAAAAGACTTTGGCGTTCTTCCATCTGAGATCAAGGCTCAAGGTAAAAATGTAGTAATTAAAGATGGTAAAGTCTTTGTAGACGAAACAGCCAACACATCAGTTGACGAAACGGCCAGTATATCAGTAGACGAAACGGCCAACGTATCATCAACATGTCTCGACGAACAAGCAGAAGAAATGTTTACTTTTCAAGGCAAAGATGATGTGCAAACAGTGATAGCAAGAACTACGAGAAGAGTAGACGATGTTCTGAATAAAGTAATAGCTGATAGCCACATACTGGGGAAGGGCTTATCAGTGGCTTCTTGATTGCATAATGACCGTCCTCTTCAAGCATGTTCAAATATGTGTTTATTGACAGTCATGCTTGAAGAGGGTGGTCATTATTCAATCATTAAAGGGACATGACTATAGACCTTGCGGAACCGAGGTCCCTGCAGGTAACAATGTGAAATAAATAAATAGCTAGCAGACGACAGCTAGTGTTGTGTCCCCTTGGGACAAGTTGACAAACAAACAAAGATCCCCAAGTACGGTCGCAACTGAAAACAGTATGCTACACACTTTGAGGGAGCATGTTAACACATTTATCCAAAACACAGCAAGGTGCCGCGGCTATTTTCCGGTGCAGGGGGGGGGGGGGGGTACCGGCGTGAGTCAGCATATCAGTGTTTGTAGTTTTTTCCTTCTTACCCTACTTAATACATTCTAACCCAAAACTATGGTCTTGGTGGCCGAGTGGTAAACGCACTTGCCTCGGAAGCGAGAGGTTGCGAGTTCGACCCTGGGTCAGGGCGTTAGCAATTTTCTCCCCCCTTTCCTAACCTAGGTGGTGGGTTCAAGTGCTAGTCTTTCGCATGAGACGAAAAACCGAGGTCCCTTCGTGTACACTACATTGGGGTGTGCACGTTAAAGATCCCACGATTGACAAAAAGGTCTTTCCTGGCAAAATTGTATAGGCATAGATAAAAATGTCCACCAAATACCCGTGTGACTTGGAATAATAGGCCGTGAAAGGTGAATGCTCGCCCTAATAGGCTCGAGGTTTACTGGCCGATGTGAATGCGTGATATATTGTGTAAAAAATTCCATCTCACACGGCATAAATAAATCCATGCGCCTTGAATCCGTGGTTGAGATATGTGCGCGATATAAATTGCATAAAATAAAATAGAATAACAAAAGTATCTTCTTTCTTTACATAAAATAAAGGAGGCAAAGTTGACCACCTGAGTATATTGAAAAATATATATTTTGCAATATTGATAAGGATATAATGTCTGTTACTGTTCTTCAGCCTGGGGATAGATGAACTCGCATACAGAGCAAGAATTAAAAACAAACATATTCAAAAGCAGAAAAATAAAAGAAAAATTCCATTAATAAAGTTCAACTTAGCCGCCACATTAGGTCATTTGGACCACATGATGGTTCAAGTTGGACCAAAAATAAAAACCAAGTAACAAACAAATGACAAAACATTTGTAAACAATCTTCAAAAATAACAAACAAGTATTATATTACCCCAAATAATTTAGAATAGAAAACATTCAATTTTTATCATCGCTCTCTCTTTGCCCCCCCCCCCCTCCCCCCTCACACACACTGGTGCGCGCGGCCATTTGTGTGTGAAAGGAAGTGAGACAAACCCAGAGAAAGAGAGAGAGAAGGAGAGAGAGAGAGAGAGAGAGAGAGAGAGAGAGAGAGAGAGAGAGAGAGAGAGAGAGAGAGAGAGAGAGAGAGAGAGAGAGAGACGAACAGTATGGTTTGTCTGATCTTAAAGTAACTGAACTTGTCACGTCCATATGCACAGAGCCCATCGGGGCTTTCAGTCATGCCCTAGGAAGATATTCTTTGAAAAATTACACATTTTGTTTTGACCTCAGTTGCATGCAGGTTGCTACAACCCTATATTTTGTTGCCCTCTCTCTCTCTTTTTATATTTAGTCAAGTTTTGACTAAATATTTTAACATCGAGGGGGAATCGAAACGAGGGTCGTGGTGTATGTGCGTGTGTCTGTCTGTCTGTCTGTGTGTGTGTGTGTGTGTAGAGCGATTCAGACTAAACTACTGGACCGATCTTTATGAAATTTGACATGAGAGTTCCTGGGTATGAAATCCCCGAACGTTTTTTTTCATTTTTTTGATAAATGTCTTTGATGACGTCATATCAGGCTTTTCGTGAAAGTTGAGGCGGCACTGTCACGCCCTCATTTTTCAACCAAATTGGTTGAAATTTTGGTCAAGTACTCTTCGACGAAGCCCGGGGTTCGGTATTGCATTTCAGCTTGGTGGCTTAAAAATTAATTAATGACTTTGGTCATTAAAAATCTGAAAATTGTAAAAAAAAAAAATTTTTTATAAAACGATCCAAATTTACGTTTATCTTATTCTCCATCATTTGTTGATTCCAAAAACATATAAATATGTTATATTTGGATTAAAAACAAGCTCTTAAAATTAAATATATAAAAATTATTATCAATTTTGTTTTTTCGAAATCAATTTAAAAACACTTTCATCTTATTCCTTGTCGGTTCCTGATTCCAAAAATATATAGATATGATATGTTTGGATTAAAAACACGCTCAGAAAGTTAAAACGAAGAGAGGTACAGAAAAGCGTGCTATCCTTCTCAGCGCAACGAATACCCCGCTCTTCTTGTCAATTCCACGTGCACTGCCTTCGCCACGGGCGGTGGAGTGACGATGCTACGAGTTTTCGGTCTTGCTGCGTTGCGTTGCGTTCAGTTTCATTCTGTGAGTTCGACAGCTACTTGACTAAATATTGTATTTTCG